>NW_027591067.1:0-122737 GCF_964213995.1 Mustelus asterias
CCGCAGCTTTTCTGCTTCTAATTTACAGATTATATCCTCTGTCCGTCTCTTTTTTCCTTTCTTCTCTCCCTCTCTCTTTGCCTTCTCCTTTGCTTCCCTATCTATCTCTTCCTAAACTCTTCTTCTCTCCGACCAGCTTTATTCCCTCTATCTGGATTTCTCTCTTATCCAGTGCGTTTCCATTCTTCATTCCCATTATAACTTTACCCCATATCTCCCTATCGCTCTCCAATTGTTCTCTCTCTCCTCCTGTTTCTCCCCATATCTCTCTATCTCACCCCAGTATTGCTCTCTCCATCTCGCTTTCTCCCCATTCCTGTTCACCTCCCTCTAGAATCTCTCCCTCTCCCTTTCCAGCTTTCTTTGTGGGGATTTTAAGCACAGCATGATCCCATGGGCAGCACTGTGACCATATCCAGAGAGGACAAAGTGGGGGTGGGGGGAGACATGTCATTCCCCCAGCCTCGCGCTTGGTGTAATCCTCCACCCAGCTCCATGTGAATTCTGAGTTTGGTTACATATCCCCTCAGTGACAGAAAGAGATAAACTCCCCTCTTTAAACTGGGGACAAGCTGCGTCCATTCCTTTGGTAGACTTTGTAAAATGAGCCTCCCAGTAGTTATTTATGAATAAATGAATCGATCTATTGATTGATTTGTGTAAATAAGGAATCTCAGGGCTCTGACTGAGGCTATTCTCCAGAGACAGGAAGCTGGGCACTGACTCCTAACTGGAGACCCCCAGATAAGGTAGTTCTTCCCACCCCCTCACAGCAATATTGTTTGTGGTTATTGGCAGTGTGGCTCAGAAATATTGCATCGCTCCTTTCAACACAGTGCACATGAAAGAGAGGGAAAGAAGCAGAGATATGGACAGAAATAGGAAGTTAGAAGGAGGGATGGAGTAAGAGGTGGTGAGTGTGGTTGCAAAGACCTGGCCCTAGATAAGAACATCCATCTTTACAATGAGAGAGCGAGACAGTGGCAGGAGGAGAAAAGAGAAGGAGGGAGAGGAGCAGAGACAGAGGGAGGCCCGAGGGGAGTGGAAGGTCAAAGCAGAGGTGGTGATGGAGGGACAGCATTTGAGAAAGAGGGACAGGATGTGAGAGTCTCCAGTGTGTGGTCACTAGCTGCAGCTCCACTCAAACCCTGTCAGATAGTCTGGGAGGATTTTTAAAGTGTCCTGAAGGAATCAGGAGCCACTTCCCAAACTGAAAGAGGGAGTTGAGCGGCTTCTAGAGACTGAGAGGGGACAGGGGGTGGGCAGGATGGAGCAGGGCTGGCATTTTAATTCAGGTTTAGAAGATTCTCTCTGTGGAACTCTCTCTCTCTCCAATTGAATGTTTCTGTCTGATTGGAATAAATTGAGGGAAGGAAAGAGTGAGAGAGAATGAGGAGAACCAAGAATGAGAGGTTATAGAACAATAGAATCATACAGGGTTCTGAAGACTGTGGAGGAACAGAGAGATTTTGGGGTCGATATCCACAGATCTCTAAAGGTTGCCACTCAAGTAGATAGAGCTGTGAAGAAGGCCTGTAGTGGGTTAGCTTTTATTAACAGGGGGTTGGAGTTTAAGAGCCGTGGGGTTATGCTGCAACTGTACAGGACCTTGGTGTGACAACTTTTGGAATATTGTGTGCAGTTCTGGTCATCTCACTATAAGAAGGATGTGGAAGCCCTGGAAAGAGTGCAGAGGAGATTTACCAGGATGCTGCCTGGTTTGCAGGGTAGGTCTTATGAGGAAAGGTTGAGGGAGCTGGGGCTGTTCTCTCTGGAGCGGACGAGGCTGAGGGGAGACTTAATAGATGTTTATAAAATGATGAGGGGGATAGGTAGAGTGAACGTTCAAAGACTATTTAATCGGGTGGATGGAGCTATTACAAGGGGGCATAACTTTTGTGTTCGTGGTGGGAGATACAGGAAGGATATCAGAGGTAGGTTCTTTACGCAGAGAGAGGTTGGGGTGTGGAATGGATTGCCTGCAGTGATAGTGGAGTCAGACACTTTAGGAACATTTAAGCGGTTATTGGATGGGCACATGGAGCACACCAGGATGATAGGGAGTGGGATAGCTTGATCTTGGTTTCTGATAAAGCTCGGCACAACATCGTGGGCCGAAGGGCCTGTTCTGTGTTGTACTGTTCTATGTTCTATGTTCTATACAGTGCAGAAGAGGCCCTTCGGCCCATCGAGTCTGCACTGTCACATTAGAAATACTTGAAATCCCACCTAACCCCATCTGTCAGCACTTGGCCCAGAGCCCTGAATGTTATGTTGTGCCAAGTGCTCATCCAGATACCTTTTAAAGGATGTGAGGCAACCCACCTCCACCATCCTCCCGGACAGCGCATTCCAGACCCTCACCACCCTCTGGTGAAAAATTATTTCCTCACACGGCTGCCCCAAAACCTCCTTACCCCCACCGTGAACCTATGTCCCCTCGTGACTGACCCTTCAGATATGTGGAACAGTTGCTCGTTATCCACTCTGTCCATGGCCCTCATAATCTTGTCTACCTCGATCCGGTCGCCCCTCAGTCTTCTCTGCTAAAATGTTAATAACCCAAGCCCACGCAACCTCTTTTCATAACGTTGATCTTCCATCCAAGGCAGCATCTTGGTGAATCTCCTCTGCACACCCATCTCGCGCAAATACATCCTTCCTATAATGTGGTGATCAGAACTGCACACAGTACTCCAGCTGGGGCCTCACCAAAGATCGAGACAATTCCAACATTACTTCCCTGCCTTTGTCATCTATGCCTCGAACGATAAAGGCAAGTGTCCCATATGGAATTTTCACCACCCTACCAACATGCCCTTCTGCTTTCAAAGATCTGTGGTCAAATACGCCAAGGTCACATTCTACCATAGATCTTCCGAAAGTCCGAACATTCATTGAGTACTTCCTTGTCAAATTACTCCTTCCAAAGTGTATCAGCTCATACTTTTCAGGGTTACATTCTATTAAACGGTGTAAAACACACTCCACACTGCGAACTGCACCTTGTGCGATCTTGCTGCAGATCTTGCTTTAAAGGTTGTCTCAGTGTTAAGAGAGAGTTTCATCTTTCCAGGGAAGTGAAGGGAATTCTCCAGACTTGGGACAATGCACACACACAGAGTGGAAGGTGTGTGGGGCTTTTTGTTGGGTGCTTTGGGGGAAGGGGCTCACAGCAGGTGTGAGGATGGAGACAGGGGTAGGGCTGTGTCTCATTTGATTAGATTCGCAGTGCAGCGGCTGTGGGATCTTGTTGTGCACGCACTGTCCTGGGCCCTTTGTCTGCCTTGTAACAATGAACATCCTCTTTGAAAATCGCTCACTGACTGCAAAGAAGGTTCCAAGGCCTTGAATATAAAAAAGCTTCAACTTGAACAATGGGACTGAGGGAGTTCATGATCACTTTCTGCAGAGGACTGAGGGGACATTCAGCCAATATCACATTGCTGCCTGTGGGATCTTACTGTGCGACCAATATTCAAGCCTCACTTTGTACATTAAAACAAGAAGCACACACACAGAAAACAATTATCAGAAACTCTAAACTGAATTTTGAAACTGCCTCTGTGCTTTGGATCTTCCTGTGCACAAGTTATATCAGTCATCTCTAAATTAACAGCAGTGAGGTCAGACTAACAATTAATCTCATCACTGTAAATAATTCTTGATGGCCTGGAATGAAAGCTGT
The DNA here is from genome assembly GCF_964213995.1 of Mustelus asterias. Taxonomy (NCBI): domain Eukaryota; kingdom Metazoa; phylum Chordata; class Chondrichthyes; order Carcharhiniformes; family Triakidae; genus Mustelus; species Mustelus asterias. The sequence goes on from NW_027591067.1 coordinate 3,689, forward strand.
TTAACTTGAGGCGGGTGTAATTGTGGAGTAAAAAATGTGTGTGAGGCAGAGAGATAAATGTGAGGGTGAAATGAAATGCACAGGGTTCTATTTGAATACAGTTTGCTGTGGTGGTGATTGTCGGAGCTCTCGCTCTATGTCTGGTGTTGGGAAGCTGAGTTTGTGAAGTGTGGTCCCTCTAAAAGCTGGTTTTGTGTCCCTTTAAAGTTGGACTTGTGTCAATGCTTGGAGACTTACAGGTACAGACAGAGCAAACAGACGGCAACATTTGCAGCCAAGACCAAGCATCAAGGTTGCCATGGTAACAGGCTTTGCAGGTTTTTGAATTTTGGGTTCAGCCTATCAGTTCAAAGAAGACTCTCAGCTGTCAGGAAGCTATCAAATGTTAATTTATTGTTGTCGACAAGATCAGATCAATCCTGGTGCAGGAAAATTCATAGGTCATCACAGTTTAAAATAGGAGATTGACTGCCTGCCTGCAGTTCAACTGAAGGACTGCCACCTCTCAACGCCTAGAGAGGGAAAGAGCAGCTCTCTCCAGCTTTGAATATCACTTAATAGACCGCTCCATCTCTCGAACTGAATCAGAAATAACTTGCAGGTAGCGGAATAGAAAGACATAGAACATAGAACATAGAACAGTACAGCACAGTGCAGGCCCTTCTGCCCTCGATGTTGTGCCAAGCTTTGTCTGAAACCAAGATCAAGCTATCCCACTCCCTATCATCCTGGTGTGCTCCACAAGCCTATCCAATAACCGCTTGAAAGTTCCAAGTGTCCGACTCCACTATCCCTGCAGGCAGTCCATTCCACAACCCAACCACTCTCTGAGTAAAAAATCTACCTCGGACATCCCTCCTATATCTCCCAATATGAACCTTATTGTTGTGCCCCATAGTCACAGTTACAACCAGCCGAGGAAATAGTCTCTGAACGTCCACTCTATCTATCCCCCTCATCATCTTATAAACCTCTATTAAGTCACCCCTCACCCTCCTCCACTCCAAAGAGAAAAGCCCCATCACACTCTGTGGTGAACCATAGATGGTTCCCACTTTGGGTACTGAACCATAGATGGTTATCACTATGGGTACTTGTACATATGTTACTCTTGTTACTGTTGGGGTTAGGGTTGGGGTGTTCCACCTGTTGGTATTGTTCTGTGATACACTCCGTTTGGCTCCGCCTTCTTATAGGAGTATAAAGGTCACTGCACTTCCTAGTGACCCTTAGTCTGGGATAGTATTGTTAAGCAGTATGCTCTATTCTTGTTGCGAACTAAAGCCTTTATTCCCGGGTACGATCTAGCCTCCCGAGTGGATTAATCGCGCATCACCCTCAACTTTTCCTCATAAGACTTACCCTCCAAACCAGGAAGCATCCTGGTAAATCTTCTCTGCACTCCCTCCAATGCTTCCACATCCTTACCAGAGTGAGGCGACCAGAACTGCACACAATATTCCAAATATGGTCTCACAAAGGTCCTGTATAGTTGCAGCATAACCCCATGACTCTTAAACTCAAGCCCCCTGTTAATAAACGCTAACACACTACAGGCCTTCTTCACGGCTCTATCTACTTGAGTGGCAACCTTCAGAGATCAGTGGATATGAATTCCAAGATCTCTCTGTTCCTCCACATTCCTCAGAACCCTGCCGTTGACCCTGTAATCCGCATTCAAATTTGTCCTACCAAAATGAATCACCTCGCACTTATCCGGGTTAAACTCCATCTGCCATTTTTCGGCCCAGCTCTGTATCCTATCAATGTCTCTTTGCAGCCGACAACAGCCCTCCACCTCATCCACTACTCCACCCATCTTGGTGTCATCAGCAAATTTACTGATCCACCCTTCAGCCCCCTGCTGCAAGTCATTGATAAAAATCACAAATAGCAGAGGACCAAGCACTGATCCCTGTGGTACACCGCTGGTAACTGGTCTCCAGTCTGAAAACTTTCCATCCACCACCAACCTCTGTCTTCTATGAGATCGCCAGGTACTTATCCATTCGGCCAAATTTCCTTCCATCCCACACCTTAACGATCGCCAAAGGTTTTCCAAAGCCACAAAATCTAGTTGGATACATTTTTGCGAGTGACTAAATTATGTTCTTTTTTTTCTGTTAATGAATGTCCTTGTGTGTATTTGAACAACATTCCAGTAGAATCTTACTTTAATCACAATGCTACTTAGAAACATAGAAACATAGAAAACTACAGCACAAAACAGGCCCTTCGGCCCCACAAGTTGTGCCGAACATATCCCGACCTTTTAGGCCTACCCATAACCCTCCATCCTATTAAGTCCCATGTACTCATCCAGGAGTCTCTTGAAAGACCGTATTGAGTTTGCCTCCACCACCACTGACGGCAACCGATTCCACTCGCCCACCACCCTCTGTGTGAAAAACTTCCCCCCAACATTTCCCCTGTACCTACCCCTCATCACCTTAAACCTGTGTCCTCCCGTAGCAGACATTTCCACCTTGGGAAAAAGCATCTCAGAGTCCACCCGATCTATGCCTCTCAACATCTTGTACACCTCTAATGGTCTCCTCTCATCCTTCATCTCTCCAAGGAGAAAAGACCGAGCTCCCTCAGCCTATCCTCAGAAGGCATGCCACTCAATCCAGGCAACATCCTTGTAAATCTCCTCTGCAACCTTTCAATCTTTTTCACATCCTTCCTATAGTGAGGCGACCAGAACTGAGCACTGTACTCCAAGTGGGTTCTGACGAGGGTCTTATATCGCTGCATGATTATCCCCGGACTCCTAAACTCAGTCCCTCGATTGATAAAGGCCAGCACACCATACGCCTTCTTAACCACCTCCTCCACCTGCGGGGCCGATTTTAGAGTCCTATGGACCCAGATCCCAAGGTCCTTCTGATCTTCTACAGGACTAAGAGTCTTTCCCATTATATTGCACTCCTTCATCCCACTCGACCTGCCAAAATGGACCACTACGCATTTATCTGGGTTGAAGTCCATCTGCCACTTCTCCGCCCAGTCTTGCATCCTATCTATGTCCCTCTGTAACTTCTGACATCCCTCCAGACTATCCACAACCCACCAACCTTCGTGTCGTCCGCAAACTTACCAACCCATCACTCCACTTCCTCATCCAGGTCATTCATGAAAATGACAAACAGCAAGGGTCCCAGAACAGATCCCTGGGAGATCCCTGGGGCACACCACTGGTGACCGACCGCCAATTAGAAAAAGACCCATCTATAAACACTCTCTGCCTCCTTTGGGCAAGCCAGTTCTTGATCCACAGGGCAGCAGCCCCTTGGATCCCATGCCCTCTCACTTTTTTTAGAAGCCTTGCATGGGGGACCTTATCAAACGCCTTGCTAAAATCCATATTAACCACATCTACCGCTTTCCCTTCGTCAATGTGTTTAGTCACATTTTCGAAGAACTCCACCAGGCTCGTAAGGCACGATCTGCCTTTGACAAAACCATGCTGAGTATTCTTGAGCATACTAAACAAATCTCAATGCTCATAAATCTTGTTGCTCAGGATCTTCTCCATCAGCTTACCAACCACTGAGATGAGACTCAACGGTCGGTAATTACCTGAGCTATCCCTATTCCCCTTCTTGAAAATAGGAACCACATTCGCAATCCTCCAATCATCCGGGACTTCTCCCGTCTCCATCGATGACCCAAAGATCATCGCCAAAGGCTCTGCAATCTCTTCCCTTGTCTCCCACAGTAACCTGGGGTACATCCCATCCGGACCCGTCGACTGATCTATCTTGATGCCATTCAAAGATTCCAGCACAACCTCTTTGTTAAAGTCCACAGACTCAATCTTTTCAGTCCACCGCAAGCCCACAGTACATCCACCCATGTCCTTCTCCTCTGTGAAAACCGAGGCAAAATACTCATTAAGCACCTCTGCCATTTTTAATGGTTCCGTACAGATTTTCCCGCCTTCACCTTTTATAAGCCCTATTCCATCACATCTCATCCTTTTACTCTTCACATATTTATAGAACGCCTTCGGGTTTTCCTTAATTCTACTTGCCAAGGCCTTCTTGTGACCCCTTCTGGCTCTCCTAATTTCCTTCTTTAGTCCCTTCCTACAAGCGGTATACTCATCTAGATCCCTCTCTTCGCCAAGCTCTCTGAACCTTTTGTACGCTTTCCTTTTCTTCTCGACTAGGTCCCGCACAGCTTTCGTGCACGACGGTTCCTTTAACCTACCAACTCCTCCCTGTCTGCTCGGAACATTGTCCTGTAGAACCCTCGACAGACATTCCTTGAAAAACTGCCACCTCTCTTCAGTAGATTTCCCCGAGAACACCCCCTTCCAATTTACTCCTCTAATTTGCTGCCTTATGTCTTCATATTTTCCCCTACTCAATATAAACGCTTTCCTAGCTTGCTGGATCCTCTCTTTTTCCAATGCAAGCATAAAGGAGATAGGGTTATGATCGCTATCCCCAAGATGCTCTCCCACTGAGAGATCTGACACCTGTCCAGGCTCATTGGTCAGGATCAGATCAAGTACAAAGAACAAAGAACAATACAGCACAGGAATAGGCCCTCCAAGCCCGTGCCGCTCCCTGGTCCAAACTAGACCATTCTTTTGTATCCCTCCATTCCCACTCCATTCATATGGCTATCTAGATAAGTCTTAAACGTTCCCAGTGTGTCCGCCTCCACCACCTTGCCTGACAGCGCATTCCAGGCCCTCACCACCCTCTGTGTAAAATATGTCCTTCTGATATCTGTGTTAAACCTCCCCCCCTTCACCTTGAACCTATGACCCCTCGTGAACATCACCGCCGACCTGGGGTAAAGCTTCCCACCGTTCACCCTATCGATGCCTTTCATAATTTTATACACCTCTATTAAGTCTCCCCTCATCCTCCGTCTTTCCAGGGAGAACAACCCCAGTTTACCCAATCTCTCCTCATAACTAAGCCCCTCCATACCAGGCAACATCCTGGTAAACCTCCTCTGTACTCTCTCCAAAGCCTCCATGTCCTTCTGGTAGTGTGGCGACCAGAACTGGACGCAGTATTCCAAATGCGGCTGAACCAACGTTCTATACATCTGCAACATCAGACCCCAACTTTTATACTCTATGCCCCGTCCTATAAAGGCAAGCATGACATATGCCTTCTTCACCAGCTTCTCCACCTGTGATGTCACCTTCAAGGATCTGTGGACTTGCACACCCAGTTCCCTCTGCGTATCTACACCCTTTATGGTTCTTCCATTTATCGTATAGCTCCTCCCTACATTATTTCTACCAAAATGCATCACTTCGCATTCATCAGGATTGAACTCCATCTGCCATTTCTTTGCCCAAATTTCCAGCCTATCTATATCCTTCTGTAGCCTCTGACAATGTTCCTCACTATCTGCAAGTCCAGCCATTTTCGTGTCGTCCGCAAACTTACTGATCACCCCAGTTACACCTTCTTCCAGATCGTTTATATAAATCACAAACAGCAGAGGTCCCAATACAGAGCCCTGCGGAACACCACTAGTCACAGACCTCCAGCCAGAAAAAGACCCTTCCACTACCACCCTCTGTCTTCTGTGACCAAGATGTGGAGATGCCGGCGTTGGACTGGGGTAAACACAGTATGAAGTTTAACAACACCAGGTTAAAGTCCAACAGGTTTATTTGGTAGCAAAAGCCACACAAGCTTTCTTTTGTCGCGACACGACGGACTTCCTACAGAAACTCGGCACACATGGAGCAGTTGAACCAGGAGCACTCCTCGTCACAATGGATGTCTCGGCACTCTCCACCAGCATCCCCCATGACGATGGCATTGCTGCAACGGCCTCAGTGCTCAGCGCCAACAACTGCCAGTTTCCAGATGCAATTTTACATCTCATCCGCTTCATCCTGGACCACAATATCTTCACCTTCAACAACCAGTTCTTCATCCAGACACACGGAACAGCCATGGGGACCAAATTTGCACCTCAATATGCCAACATCTTCATGCACAGGTTCGAACAAGACTTCTTCACCGCACAGGACCTTCAACCGATGCTATACACTAGATACATCGATGACATTTTCTTCCTTTGGACTCATGGTGAACAATCACTGAAACAACTATATGATGACATCAACAAGTTCCATCCCACCATCAGACTCACCATAGACTACTCTCCGGAATCGGTTGCATCCTTGGACACACGCATCTCCATTTTGGACGGTCACCTCAGCACCTCACTGTACCGCAAGCCCACGGGTAACCTCACGATGCTCCACTTCTCCAGCTTCCACCCTAAACACGTTAAAGAAGCCATCCCCTACAGACAAGCCCTCCGTATACACAGGATCTGCTCGGATGAGGAGGATCGCAACAGACACCTCCAGACGCTGAAAGGTGCCCTCATAAGAACAGGATATGGCGCTCGACTCATTGATCAACAGTTCCAACGCGCCACAGCGAAAAACCGTACCGACCTCCTCAGAAGACAAACACGGGACACAGTGGACAGAGAACCCTTCGTTGTCCAGTACTTCCCCGGAGCGGAGAAGCTACGGCATCTCCTCCGGAGACTTCAACATGTCATTGATGAAGACGAACATCTCACCAAGGCCATCTCCACACCCCCACTTCTTGCCTTCAAACAACCACACAACCTCAAGCAGACCATTGTCCGCAGCAAACTACCCAGCCTTCAGGAGAACAGTGACCAAGACACCACACAACCCTGCCACAGCAACCTCTGCAAGACGTGCCGGATCATCGACACAGATGCCATCATCTCACGTGAGAACACCATCCACCAGGTACACGGTACATACTCTTGCAACTCGGCCAACGTTGTCTACCTGATACGCTGCAAGAAATGATGTCCCGAGGCATGGTACATTGGGGAAACTATGCAGACGCTGCGACAACGGATGAATGAACACCGCTCGACAATCACCAGGCAAGACTGTTCTCTTCCTGTTGGGGAACACTTCAGCGGTCACGGGCATTCGGCCTCTGATATTCGGGTAAGCGTTCTCCAAGGCGGCCTTCGCGACACACGACAGCGCAGAGTCGCTGAGCAGAAACTGATAGCCAAGTTCCGCACACACAAGGACGGCCTCAACCGGGATATTGGGTTCATGTCACAATATTTGTAACTCCCACAGTTGCGTGGACCTGCAGAGTTTCACTGGCTGTCTTGTCTGGAGACAATACACATCTTTTTAGCCTGTCTTGATGCTCTCTCCACTCCCATTGTTTTGTTTCTTAAATACTGGATTAGTTGTAAGTATTCGCATTCCAACCATTATTCATGTAAATTGAGTCTGTGTCTTTATAAATTCTGTTTGTGAACAGAATTCCCACTCACCTGAAGAAGGGGCTGAGAGCCTCGAAAGCTTGTGTGGCTTTTGCTACCAAATAAACCTGTTGGACTTTAACCTGGTGTTGTTAAACTTCTTATTCTGTGACCAAGCCAGTTCTCCACCCATCTAGCCACCTCCCCCTTTATCCCGTGAGATCCAACCTTTTGCACCAGCCGACCATGAGGGACTTTGTCAAACGCCTCTCCTCTTGTAGGCTTGTCCACATGCTGTGTCAGGAAACCCTCCTGAACACACCGAACGAACTCCTCCCCATCCAATCCCCTTACCCGAGGGATATTCCAATCTATGTTTGGGAAATTAAAGTCTCCCATCACAACAACTCTGCTATTACTGCATCTCTCCAGGATCTGTTTCCCTATCTGCTCCTCCACCTCCCTGTCACTATTGGGCGGCCTATAGAAAACTCCCAGCAAAGTGACCGGCCCCTTTCCACTCTGAACTTCCACCCACAGAGACTCTGTGGACAATCCCTCCACAGCATACACCCTCTCTACAGCTGTGACACTGTCCCTGATCAGCAGTGCCACACCACCCCCTCTCTTGCCTCCCTCCCTGTCCTTCCTGAAACATCTGAATCCCGGCACCTGGAGTAACCAGTCCTGTCCCTGAGACATCCAAATCTCTGTAATGGCCACCACATCACACTTCCAGGCATCAATCCACGCTCTGAGCTCATCCCCTTTATTCACTATCCTCCTGGCATTAAGGTAAACACATCTCAATCCTTTGGTCTGAGCTCTCCCCTTCTCTCCCCTTCTCTATCCCCCATCCATCCTCCCTCTTACACCGTCTATAACCTTTCTCTGTTTGTGAGCTAACTTCCTCACTCCGAGTCACCTCGCCTCGATCCCCTCCCCCCAACTTATCTAGTTTAAACTCTCCCCAGTAGCCTTCGCCTTCTTTAACTAAAGTTCCTTGTTGGTTAAATAATTAAATTGTTCATTGTTCACTGAAAGTGAGTGTCAGATATTTCTGTTTGTTAACCACTAAATGTTAATGAAGAACAGTTCACACCTTCCCACACACCTTTCTCACATTACAAAGCAAGGTGTTCCTCTTTGGGGAATTCGGCGTGGCTTGTTAAAAGGGCATCAACCTCTGTCTCATGACACTGTCTCTCTATCTGTGTCTCTGTATCTCCATTGTGTGGCCTGTGAGAGAGGAAGTGAGAGATTGGGGATACAGGCTGAGGAAGGGCTGATGTTACGGAGTGAGAGAGAAACGGGAGGATCAGGTTATAGAGGGGGAGAGATAGCTGAACATTGTGGAGTTGGGATGGAGGGAAAATGTCACAGGATTTGGGGGTAGAGAGTTTCCTGTGTGCAGTAACTGCTGATGTCCCTATAACATCTTTCCAGAAAGCGTGATGTTCAAACACTCCAGTCCTGAGACAGTCTGTTTTGAAATGTATCCTGAGGAAATGAACAGCTTCTTCCCAGTTGAGGTTTTAGCCACTTACTGACGAGGTTGGGGGGTGTGGAAACATTGCTGCCCATGGGATCCTGCTGTGCATCAATGACCTGCAGCATAGACAGAACTGCAAATGGTAACCACATAACTTAAAAGGCAAATTAGCTCAGTGACGATAAAGCACATGGGAGGGAAGAGGGGATAAAAATCCAACCCCTGGCCTTGGTAAAGACTTGTTCTCAATCCCTGTGTCCTGTTTGTGTTTTTAGACAGGGTGGTGGGGTTTGGAGGATTATTAATTTTTGGGCGGAATGGGAAGGGAAGGTGGTTGAATATCTCGGCCTCTGTCATTACAACCTTTCCTCTCTCTGTCCATCCATTCGCTTCAATGTTGCATCTTGTAATTAATGTAAAATCAAATCCCATTGTGATTTGTGGTATTTTTATTGCCGTGGGGTGTGTGAGGGGTGTGCGGGCGGGACAGAGGGTGGGGAACAGTGGGGTGTGTGAGGGGTGTGCGGGCGGGACAGAGGGTGGGGAACAGTTGGGTGTGTGAGGGGTGTGCGGGCGGGACAGAGGGTGGGGAACAGTGGTTCTCTTTTCCTCTCGTCCCTTCCATCCGTGTGTGGGGCGTTTTGGGGCTGGAAAGGACAGTTATGTTTCCCTGGGATGGGGAGAATTCTGTTTTGTCCCCAAGGGTTAATGCATCCTCTGTGACTAGGCCTCAATTCAAGGCCTAATCTCAGGGCCCTCAGGATGCCTTTTCCATTCGCTTCATTCCGAAATGTTTCTGTGTTTAATTGGATGTTATCACTGGTTAAATAAAGCTGCAGCAGGCAATTTAATTCATTTCACTCAGGATGTAATTATCGCTTTTCCAACTCTCTCACCCAACATTCTCATTAGATTTTATTACAGTGAGGGGGAGAGGTGGAAAATAGGGAGGGTGCAAAACAGAGAGAGAGAAAGAAGCCCGAGAGGCAGGGAGAGGTGAGAAGATAAATTGCCGCTCTGGAGGTGTTGGAGGGGAATGTGTTTATGGGGTCCTCATCTCCACCATTCATTTTTATCGTGGCTAATTATCAAATGTAATTCCTTGATTTCCCCCTTCCCCCCCGCCCCCCCAATTCCATGATCACTTGAGCCCCGAGAGCTATATCTAATTTCTTCTTGAAATCACAAAACGCCTGTGAATTCCACACATTCACCATCCTCTGACTGAAGAAATTTCTCCTCACCTCAGTTCTAAAAAGATTTGCCCCTTATCCTCAAAGTATGACAGCCAGTTCAGGGCACCCCACCATCGGTGAGATTCTTTCTGAATCGACCTTGTCTAATCTTGTTAGAATGTTATAAGTTTCTATGAGATCCCCTCATTGTTCTGAAATCCAGTGAATATAATCCTAACCGACTTAGTCTCTCCTTATATGACAGACCTGTCATCCCAGGAATCAGCCTGGAAAACCGTTACTGGACATCTTCTATAACAAGGGCATCCTTCCTCTGATAAGGACATCAAAACTGTAGAAAATAAACTTCAGGAGTGGCCTCTCCAATACTTTTCCCAACTGCAGCAAGTAATCCTTATCCCGATAAAGAAAACCTCTCGCTATGAAAACCAGCAGACCATTTGGCCTCATTACTGCCTGCTGTACCTGCCTGGTTCCGTGCAGTGAATGATGCATGATGACACCAAGATTTTGATGAGTATCCACTTCACTCAATTTACACCCATTCAATAATAACTTGTCTTCCTAATATTCCTACCAGACTCGATATCCTCACAGTGATCCACATTAAACTGCATCTGCCATGTGTATGACCACACCCTCAGCATGTCCAAATCACACTGAATATTCTCTGCATCCTCCTCACAGTTCACCCTCCCACCCAGCTTTGTACCATCTGCAAATTTGGAGATGATGCATTCAGTAACCCTTCTGGAAGACTAAATAAACCCCATCCACTGGTTCCCCTCGGTCAACTCTACTAGTTCCACCCTCAAACAATTCCAAGATATTCCAATCATGATATCCCTTTCGTAAAACCATGCTGACTTTCTCTGATTATGGCATTGCCTTCCAAATGCCGAGTTATCAAATCCTTGAAATTTGACTCTTGCAACTTCCCCAACACCGACGTTAGGCTCACTGGTCTATAGTTCACTGTTTTCTCTCTCCAATCCTGTCTGAATACCGGGCTTGCATTAGCTACCCTCCAATCTGTAGGAACCAGCCCAGAGTCCAATAAAATTGGAAAATAACCACCATTGGATCTGCTATTCCCAGGAAGACTTCCTTAAGTACTCTGGGATGAAGATTATCAGGACCTGGAGATTTATCCACCTTCAATCCCATCATTTTCCCCAAAAGCATTTCTCTGCAAATTCAAATTTCCTTCAGCTTCTCTCTAAAACTTGTTCCTCTCAGAACTTTTGGCACATTATTCATGTCTTCCTTTCAGAAGATCGAAGCAATCTTCAATTTAATTCCTCAGCTATTACTTTGTTCCCCGTTATGGGATCTCCGATTTCTGACTGCAAAGGTCCTAGTTTGTCAATCTGTTTCTCTTTACATACCGATAGATATTTTTTGAAGTCAGTTGTCATGTTCCATGGTAGATTACTTTCATAATCTATTTTTCTTCCCTTAATCAATCCCTTGCTCCTCCCAAAAGGTTGGATTGGTAAACAGTGATTGTGTTACTGAGGGTGAATCTGTGATGATGTGTTTTGGCTTTTCACCAAATCACACCTACAATTGTGTTTTCTATCTGGCTGCTCCAACATTGCAGTGTGATTATGGGATCTTGCTGTGCAGGATGACCAGCAGCATTTCTGAAATGACACAGGAACATTTTATTTTCCTCAGAAACCCTCTAACCCTCCTGCTGCTGACTTTAGTCTACACACCTTGGACATTGACCCCTCTGCTCAGGGGAAGAAGTTTCTTCTTAACTATCCTATCTTTGTCCCTCATAATTTTGAACACCTCAATGATGTCCGCACTCCGCCTTCACTGTTCTGTGGAAAGCAACCCCAGCCTAACCAGCCTGTCTTCACTGCGGAAACACTGCTTCCCAGGCAACATCCTGGTGAATCTCCTTTGCGTTCCTTCCAGAGCAATCACATCCTCCGTCTAGTGAGGCCCCCAGAACTCCTCACAGTCCTCGAGCTGAAGACAAATGAGTGTTTCATACATCTCCATCATCACCTCCCTGCTCCTATCTTCGATACATCAGCTAATAAAGAAAATTGTCATGTCTGCCTTCTTAAGCAGCTGATCATCAGAAGTTACCCACTGGAATGGAAAACAATAGAAGGTTTATGTTCTTTCTTGAGTTTAAACAGAAATTAAATTTTAAAAAATCCAAAGAGCAGTTGTCCAGTCACAACCTCAACATAAAAAAATAAATGAACTAACTTCAAAAGAGAAAAAAATACATCAAGTAACACAGGCTGTGATAAAGAGCATTCAGCACATGTTCCAAAATTAAGATCATTCTTGACATATTTCATTGAATAATTTTCACAATTATCAGGAATGATCTGGTCGATGTCCGACACATGGCGTTTCTTGATACCTTCAGTAACTTAACAGACTTCAGTAAACTCAGAGCAAGTGGAGTTAGAGGACCAGCAGCAGAATGACTAGAAGCTGGTTACAAAGACACAACACAGGCAGTGGGAGTTAAAGGGATTTACTCTGACTGCTGGAAGGTGGGAAGTGGTTTTCCACAAGGATCAGCGCTGGGATCACTGTCCTTCACCATTTACATCAACAATATGGAATAGGGAAGCAAAATTATAGTTCCAAAATTTACCAACCAATCCAAACTGAGAATGAGAATGAGCAGAGTGGAAGAATACAACTCAACACAATAACACATTAATAATAAATTATAAACTTGCAAATTGGGTATTGGAATTGGAAATTAATTTCACCACAGCTCAGTGTCAGGTTCTTCATTCTGATCAGAACAATATGTTTCCCAATCACTCTGTAGAAATCAAGTATCTGAATGTTTTCGAGGAGTTCAGGGCTTCAGGTGATCAGATTCACAAATCGCTTTCAGAAGCAACACAGTTCAGATATAACCATAACAATCCGGAAAATAAAACATTGGAGTTCATTTATAGATTAATAGAAATGCGAGAAAATCACAACATTTTTGAAATACAAATCACAGAATATTGCCCCTCTGTTATTGGGTTGTTTAAATATCAGGAACTAGCTTAAACCTGTTTCTTTTCAATACATCACCGAGTTACCGAGCCATCTCACATCACACACTGACCACAAAACATAATTAGAACAAAACCAATCGCTTCCTATTTCCAAGCTATTCCAAAGATTAAACACAGAGACAGCTCCATGGAATGGAGATCTCACTCACCCAACAAAAATGATATATCATTGAAATTAAACCAACTTATTTCATTCCAGTACTTTTGTACAATCACAATACAATTCGACTCGGATAGATAGTGCCAGAAATAGATGGATACTTCAATCAGGTATACCACTCTGGTGAACAACAAGACACAATGAGTATAATTCTACACTGACAACTACATCCTGCAGTACTTGTTAACTTGTGTCAGGTATTCCACTCTGGTTATTGATCCACAATCAAAGGGTAATTTTATTCTTACTCCCACTAAATTTTATTTCAGGTTGATATCGCTGTAACTGAAATCCAATCTAACATTACACAAGATTCCACTAAATACAATAACTTCATTGATTCCTGAGACTATGAATTACGTGCAGAGTTAGTTGTGTCAGTTGATGAAAAGGATTAAAACCACAGAGATATTTCAAGTAATTTGATTTAAGTGAGTTACATCTTTCACCTGGTCTCTGTATAACAGTGACACTGAGATCAGCATGGAGCATTTTCATTCAGAGTTTAAAATCAGAGAGCCGTTCACACACACGTTTACACAACCTCAATGGTTAGAGTCATTCACCGGGAACACCAATAATGGCAATGATTGGGAAGTTTATTTTCTCAGCCATGTCGATTGGATCATGCATCTTCACTGTGAGGTGATGTGTCCCTTCGAGCTGCTGGCAGTCTCTCTGTCTCAAACTCTGAGGTTACCTGTTCCCAAAGCCTTTAATATATACACTGCAGAATCACCTCAGGGACACTGAGGGAGCAACAACATTTAAAAAAAATATTTGAACAAACAGATTGCGACATTGAGTTCAGTGATGGATAATTATCTTTAGATAAAATTAAATCTTTCCAAACACTGGATTCTGTTGATCACATTTATCATCTAATAACAAGTGGAAAGATGCTGTCCACTCAAACACCATCAGTCCCATCTCTGGATCTCACATTGTTTCAGTGATCTGTCACTGGGCTGTGACGTTTCAGTAATGAAGTTTCAAATGTCACCGTGTCTCTCTCTGTGTGGTATTTAACTGTGGACATTCAGTGATGTGAATTAAGTGGGTTCTGGGTGAACATAGATTGTAAAATGATGTTAACCAATAATCTGGAACTGTTTAACCTCAGACCCTCAGAGCCTGCAGCAGATACAAACACATCATCTCTTAGAGCAGTAAATATGCAGATTTAACTGTGACAAGTAATGAACAGACACCAACTGATACAGGCCCCACATCTGATACACAACCTAATGGGGGGAGAGAAATGGGTCCAGATGTGGAGAGAGAGAGAGAGAGACAGGACCTGCGAATGTGGAAGGGATTGTGTGGAAGCAGATATTGTGAGAGGAATGGTGTTCATAATAGTAACTGAAACTCAGAGGAAGACAGCTCCATCGTAATGGACCCGGTGCTGTGTTCATATTAAATAGATCAGCTGGAGTATTGCGTCCTGTTCTGGGTCACACACTTTAGACAAGATGTGATGACATTGGCAAGAGAAATGGAGGAGAAGGTCGAACAGGAAAGAGGGAACTGTGGTGAGAGAGAGGGAGAAAAATGGGTGGAGATAGTGATGGATACAGAGTGGGTAAGAGGTCGAGGAAGACAAATGAGGTGAGTGGGAGATGCAATGCGAATGAGAGAGAGAGGTGTGCGTGTGGACTGAGAGAGTGAGAGACACAGAATAGAGATGGGCTGAGGGGGAGAATTCGGTGGGGTGAGAGAGACAGAAGTGGGTTCAGATAAAGAGCAGGGGTGAGAGGTGGGGAGAGAAGGATCAGTGATATGAAATGGCCTGAGAGAAGCTGTGTTGTGGGGCAGAGGGAGGGAGTGAGTGGGAGTGGGAGTTTGTGAGAGGAAAGTGTGAGGGAGGGAGTGAATGTTACAGAGGGATTGTGTGAAAGAGTGTGTGAGAAGTGTGAGTGTGCAAGCGTGTGAGCGTGCAAGTGTGTGAGATTGCATGTGTGTTTTTGTGTGTGTGGGTGCATGCAGTATATAAAGAGAGGGAGTGTGACAGAGGGAGCGAGATTGTGGGAGAGTGTGAGGGTGACACAGGGAGGCAGAGGGCGTGCGGATTGTGTCAGGTCTGAGAGTGCTTGATAGTGTCTGTGTTTGTGGGTGTTTTTGTCATGGAAGATTGAAGATTAGAGTGCGCCTGTCTGTGAGCGTGTCCACGAGAGACAGCTTGTGATTGTGCGCATGTATGTTAGTGTGTGTACCAGAGAATGTGAGTGTGTGTTTGTGTGAGAGTGTGTGAGAGAGTGTGTGTTTGGGACAGTGAGGATATACAAATTCCTGAATGTGCATTTGAGAGGGTGTGTGAGTGATGTGAGAGTGTGAATTTGTGTAAGTGTGTGCGAGAGAGTGTGTGAGTGTGTAATATTGTGTAAATGTGTGTGTGGGAGAGTGTACATGAGTTGGTGAGGGTGTGTGTGTGAGTGTACGTGAGTTGGTGAGGGTGTGTGTGTGAGTGTACATGAGTTGGAGAGGGTGTGTGTGAATGTACCTGAGTAGGTGAGGCTGTGTGTGAGTGTACATGAGTTGGTGAGGGTGTGTGTGTGTGAGTGTACGCGAGTTTGTGAGGGTGTGTGTGTGAGTGTACGTGAAATGGTGAGGGTGTGTGTCTGAGTGTACGTGAGTTGGTGAGGGTGTGTGGGAGTGTACGTGAGTTGGTGAGGGTGTGTGAGTGTACGTGAGTTGGTGATGGTGTGTGTGTGAGTGTACCCGAGTTTGTGAGGGTGTGTGTGTGAGTGTACGTGAGTTGATGAGGGTGTGTGTGTGAGTGCACGCGAGTTGGTTAGGGTGTGTGTGTGAGTGTACGTGAGTTGGTGAGGGTGTGTGTGGGTGTGCACGCGAGATGTTGGGTGTGTGTGTGAGTGTACATGAATTGGTGAGGGTCTGTGTGTGAGTGTATGGGAGTTGGTGAGGGTGTGTGTGTGAGTGTACACGAGTTGGTGAGGGTGTGTGAGTGTACGTGAGTTGGTGAGGGTGTGTGTGTGAGTGTCCGTGAGTAGGTGAGGGAGTGTGTGTCAGTGTACATGAGTTGGTGGGGGTGTGTGTGAGTGTACACGGGTTGGTGAGGTTGTGTATGTGAGTGTACGCGAGTTGGTGAGGTTGTGTGTGAGTGTACGTGAGTTGGTGAGGTTGTGTATGTGAGTGTACGCCAGTTGGTGAGGGTGTGTGTGTGAGAGTAGGCGAGTTGGTGAGGTTGTGTGTGAGTGTACGTGAGCTGGTGAGGGTGTGTGTGAGAGTGTACGCGAGATGGTGAGGGTGTGTGTGAGTGTACGTGAGTTGGTGAGGGTGTGTGTGAGTGTACGTGAGTTGGTGAGGGTGTGTGGGAGTGTACGCGAGTTGGTGAGAGTGTGTGTGAGTGTATGTGAGTTGGTGAGGGAGTGTGTGAGTGTACGTGAGTTGGTGAGAGTGTGTGAGTGAGTGTACGTGAGTTGGTGAGGGTGTGTGTGAGTGTACGTGAGTTGGTGAGGGTGTGTGTGAGTATACGTGAGTTGGTGAGGGTGTGTGTGAGTGTACGTGAGTTGGTGAGGGTGTGTGTGAGTGTACGTGAGTTGGTGAGGGTGTGTGTGAGTGTACGTGAGTTGGTGAGGGTGTGTGTGAGTGTACGCGAGTTGGTGAGAGTGTATGTGAGTGTACGCGAGTTGGTGAGAGTGTGTGAGTGAGTGTACGTGAGTTGGTGAGGGAGTGTGTGAGTGTACGTGAGTTGGTGAGGGTGTGTGTGAGTGTACCTGAGTTGGTGAGGGTGTGTGTGAGTGTAACGTGAGTTGGTGAGGGTGTGTGTGAGTGTACGCGAGTTGGTGAGAGTGTGTGTGAGTGTATGTGAGTTGGTGAGGGAGTGTGTGAGTGTACGTGAGTTGGTGAGAGTGTGTGAGTGAGTGTACGTGAGTTGGTGAGGGCGTGTGTGAGTGTACGTGAGTTGGTGAGGGTGTGTGTGAGTGTACGTGAGTTGGTGAGGGTGTGTGTGAGTGTACGTGAGTTGGTGAGGGTGTGTGTGAGTGGACGTGAGTTGGTGAGGGTGTGTGTGAGTGTACGTGAGCTGGTGAGGGTGTGTGTGAGTGTACGCGAGTTGGTGAGAGTGTGTGTGAGTGTACGCGAGTTGGTGAGAGTTTGTGAGTGAGTGTACGTGAGTTGGTGAGGGAGTGTGTGAGTGTACGTGTGTTGGTGAGGTTGTGTGAGTGTACGTGAGTTGGTGAGGTTGTGTGTGTGTGAGTGTACGTGAGTTGGTGAGGGTGTGTGAGTGAGTGTACGCGGGTTGGTGAGGGTGTGTGTGTGAGTGTACGTGAGTTGGTGAGGTTGTGTGAGTGTACGTGAGTTGGTGAGGTTGTGTGAGTGTACGTGAGTTGGTGAGGGTGTGTGTGTGAGTGTACGTGAGTTGGTGAGGGTGTGTGTGAGTGTACATGAGTTGGTGAGGTTGTGTGTGAGTGTACGTGAGTTGGTGAGGGTGTGTGTGTGAGTGTACGTGAGTTGGTGAGGGTTTGTGAGTGAGTGTACGCGGGTTGGTGAGGGTGTGTGTGTGAGTGTACGTGAGTTGGTGAGGGTGTGTGAGTGAGTGTACGTGAGTTGGTGAGGGTGTGTGTGTGAGTGTACGTGGGTTGGTGAGGGTGTGTGTGTGAGTGTACGTGAGTTGGTGAGGGTGTGTGAGTGAGTGTACGCGGGTTGGTGAGGGTGTGTGTGTGAGTGTACGTGAGTTGGTGAGGGTTTGTGCATGAGTGTACGTGAGTTGCTGAGGGTGTGTGTGTGAGTGTACGTGAGTTGCTGAGGGTGTGTGTGTGAGTGTACGTGAGTTGCTGAGGGTGTGTGTGTGGAAGTGTACGTGAGTTGGTGAGGGTATGTGTGTGAGTGTACGTGAGTTGGTGAGGGTGTGTGTGTGAGTGTACGTGAGTTGGTGAGAGTGTGTGTGTGAGTGTACGTGAGTTGGTGAGGGGGTGTGTGAGTGCACGCGAGTTGGTGAGGGTGTGTGTACGTGAGTTGGTGACTGTTTAGTGTGAACCTTGGGGATTGTGTCACTATTTAGATTGATTCTTGGGGTTTGTGTCAGTATTTAGAGTGATCCATGGGGATTGTGTCATTATTTAGAGTTATCCTTGGGGATTGTGTCATTATTTAGAGTGATCCTTGGGGATTGCGTCGCTATTTAGAGTGATCCTTGGGGATTTTATCACTATTGGAGTGATCCTTGGGGAATGTGTCACTATTTAGATTGATCCTTGGGGATTGTGTCAGTATTTAGCGTGATCCAAGGGGATTGTGTCACTATTTGGAGTGACCCTTGGGGATTGTGTCACTAATTAGAGTGATCCTTGGGGATTGTGTCAATATTTAGAGTGACCTTGGGGATTGTGTCACTATTTAGAGTGATCCTTGGGGATTGTGTCACTATTGGAGTGATCCTTGGGGATTGTGTCACTATTTAGAGTGATCCTTGTGGATTGTGTCACTATTTAGAGTGATCCTTGGGGAATGTGTCACTATTTAGATTGATCCTTGTGGATTGTGTCACTATTTAGAGTGATCCTTGGGGAATGTGTCACTATTTAGAGTGATCCTCGGGGATTGTGTCACGATTTAGAGTGATCCTTGGGGATTGTGTCACTATTTAGAGTGATCCTTGGGGATTGGGTCACTATTTAGAGTGATCCTTGGGGAATGTGTCACTATTTAGAGTGATCCTTGGGGATTGTGTCACTATTTAGAGTGACCCTTGGGGACTGTGTCACTATTGAGAGTGATCCTTGGGGATTGTGTCACTATTTAGAGTGATCCTTGGGGATTCTGTCACTATTTAGAGTGATCCTTGGGGATTGCGTCACTATTTAGAGTGATCCTTGGGGATTGCGTCACTATTTAGAGTAATCCTTGGGGATTGTGTCTCTATTTTGCGTGATCCTTGGGGATTGTGTCACTATTTAGAGTGATCCTTGGGGATTGCGTCACTATTTCGAGTAATCCTTGGGGATTGTGTCACTACTTAGTGTGATCCTTGTGCATTGAGTCACTATTAAGAGTGACCTTGGGGATTGTGTCACTATTTTGAGTGATCCTTGGGGATTGTGTCACTATTTAGAGTGATCCTTGGTGTTGTGTCACTATTTAGTGTGATCCTTGGGGATTGTGTCACTATTTAGAGAAGATCCTTGGGGATTGTGTCACTAATTAGAGTGATCCTTGGGGATTGTGTCACTATTTAGAGTGATCCTTGGTGTTGTGTCACTATTTAGAGTGATCCTTGGGGATTGTGTCAGTATTGAGAGTGATCCTTGGGGATTGTGTCACTATTTACAGTGATCCTTGGGGTTTGTGTCAGTCGTTAGAGTGATCCTTGGGTATTGTGTCACTATTTAGAGTGATTCTTGGGGATTGTGTCACTATTTAGAGTGATCCTTGTGGATTGTGTCACTATTTCGAGTGATCCTTGGGCATTGCGTCACTATTTAGAGTGATCCTTGGGATTGTGTCACTATTTTGAGTGATCCTTGGGGATTGTGTCACTGTTTAGAGTGATCCTTGGGGATTGTGTCACTATTTCGAGTGATCCTTGGGGATTGTGTCACTATTTAGTGTGATCCTTGTGCATTGAGTCACTATTAAGAGTGACCTTGGGGATTGTGTCACTATTCAGTGTGATCCTTGGGGATTGTGTCACTATTTTGAGTGATCCTTGGGGAGTGTGTCACTATTTTGAGTGATCCTTGGGGATTGTGTCACTATTTAGCGTGATCCTTGGGGATTGTGTCACTATTTAGAGAGAATCTTGGGGATTGTATCAGTATTTAGAGTGATCCTTGTGAATTGTGTCACTATTTCGAGTTATCCTTGTGGGTTGTGTCACTATTTCGAGTGATCCTTGGGGATTGTGTCACTATTTAGAGAGTTCCTTGGGGATTGTGTCAATATTTACTGTGATCCTTGGGGATTGTGTCACTATTTAGAGTGATCCCTGGGGATTGTGTTATTTATTTCGAGTGATCCTTGTGGATTGTGTCACTATTTAGAGTGATCCTTGGGGATTGAGTCACTATTTAGAGTGATCCTTGGGATTGTGTCACTATTTTGAGTGATCCTTGGGGATTGTGTCACTGTTTAGAGTGATCCTTGGGGATTGTGTCACTATTTCGAGTGATCCTTGGGGATTGTGTCACAATTTAGTGTGATCCTTGTGCATTGAGTCACTATTAAGAGTGACCTTGGGGATTGTGTCACTATTCAGTGTGATCCTTGGGGATTGTGTCACTATTTTGAGTGATCCTTGGGGATTGTGTCACTATTTTGAGTGATCCTTGGGGATTGTGTCACTATTTAGAGAAGATCCTTGGGGATTGTGTCACGATTTTGAGTGATCCTTGGGGATTGTGTCACGATTGAGAGAGAATCTTGGGGATTGTATCAGTATTTAGAGTGATCCTTGTGAATTTTGTCACTATTTAGAGTTATCCTTGTGGGTTGTGTCACTATTTCGAGTGATCCTTGGGGATTGTGTCACTATTTAGAGAGTTCCTTGGGGATTGTGTCAATATTTACTGTGATCCTTGGGGATTGTGTCACTATTTAGAGTGATCCCTGGGGATTGTGTTATTTATTTAGAGTGATCCTTGAGGATTGTGTCACTATTTCGAGTGTTCCTTGGGTATTGTGTCACATTTTTGGGTGATCCTTCGGGATTGTGTCACTATTTAGAGTGATCCTTGGGGATTGTGTCACTATTTAGAGTGATCCTTGGGGTTGTGTCACTATTTAGAGTGATCCTTGGGGACTGTGTTACTATTTAGAGTGATCCTTGGTGATTGTGTCACTATTTAGAGTGATCCTTGGGGATTGTGTTATTTATTTAGAGTGATCCTTGGGGACTGTGTTACTATTTAGAGTGATCCTTGGTGATTGTGTCACTATTTAGAGTGATCCCTGGGGATTGTGTTATTTATTTAGAGTGATCCTTGGGGACTGTGTTACTATTTAGAGTGATCCTTGGGGATTGTGTCACTATTTAGAGTGATCCCTGGGGATTGTGTTATTTATTTAGAGTGATCCTTGGGGATTGTGTCGGTATTTCGAGTGATCCTTGGGGATTGTGCCACTATTTACAGTGATCCTTGGGGTTTGTGTTACTGTTTAGAGTGATCCTTGGGGATTGTGTCACTACTTAGAGTGATCCTTGGGTATTCTGTTACTATTTAGAGTGACCCTTGGGGATTGTGTCAGTATTTAGAGTGATCCTTGGGGATTGTGTCACTATTTAGAGTGATCCTTGGGGATTGTGTCACTATTTAGAGTGATCCTTGGGGATTGTGTCACTATTTAGAGTGATTCTTGGGGACTGTGTCACTATTTAGAGTGATCCTTGGGGATTGTGTCACTATTTAGAGTGATCCTTGGGGATTGTGTCACTATTTAGAGTGATCTTTGGGTCTGTGCCACTCTTTAGAGTAATCCTTGGGGATTGTGTCACTATTTAGAGTGATCCTTGGGGATTGTGTCACTATTTACAATGATCCTTGGGGATTGTGTCACTATTTAAAGAGATCCTTGGGGATTGTGTCACTATTTAGAGTCATCCATGAGGATGGTAGGGTTCTGAAGATTGTAGAGGAACAGAGAGATCTTGCGGTCCATATCCACGGATCTCTAAACGTTGCCACTCAATTTGATAGAGCCGTGAAGAAGGCCGATAGTGTGTTAGCTTTTATTAACAGGGGGTTGGAGTTTAAGAGCCGTGGGGTTATGCTGCAACTGTACAGGACCTTGGTGAGACCACATTTCGAATATTGTGTGCAGTTCCGGTCACCTCACTATAAAAAGGATGTGGAAGCGCTGGAAAGAATGCAGAGGTGATTTACCAGGATGCTGCCTGGTTTGGAGGGTATGTCTTATGAGGAAAGGTTGAGTGAGATAGTGCTATTCTCTCTGGAGCGGAGGAGGCTGAGGGGAGACTTAATAGTGGTTTATAAAATGATGAAGGGGATAGATAGGGTGAACGTTCAAAGACTATTTCCTCGAGTGGATGGAGCTATTACAAGGGGGCATAACTATAGGGTTCATGGTGGGAGATATAGGAAGGATATCAGAGATAGGTTCTTTACGCAGAGAGTGGTCGGTGTGTGGAATGGACTGCCTGCAGTGATGGTGGAGTCAGACACTTTAGGAACATTTAAGCAGTTATTGGATAGGCACATGGAGCACACCAGGATGATAGGGAGTGGGATAGCTTGAGCTTGGTTTCACATAAAGCTCGGCACAACATCGTGGGCCGAAGGGCCTGTTCTGAGCTGTACTATTCTATGTTCTATGTCCCATAAAACTCCAATGCCCTCGACAATTGCCGCAAAACATCCCTATTTCTCTACTCAAATCCTCTCGCTGTGAAGGCGAACATCCCATTTGCCTTTGTTACTGCCTGCTGTGCCTGCTTGCTTACTTTCAGTGACTGATGCATGAGGACACCAAGGTCTCGCTGACTATCCAGCTCTCAATTTACATCCGTTCAAGTAATAACCTGTTTTCTTATTATTGCTGCCAATGTGGATCACCTCACACTTAGTCACATTATACTGCATCTTCCATGCGGTGCCCACAGACACATCCTATCCAAATCACGCTGAAGCATCTCTCCATCCTGCCCATTTTAACCTTCCACAACAGTTTATTTTCATACTCTGATTGTTTTCCCTTCTTCATCAATGCCTTTCTTGAATTTGGATGAGGAACCTCAATCACATCCTCCCATAGGTTGGATGTATAAACAGCGACTCTGTAATTGGGGGTGAATCCGTGCTGTTGTGTTTCACCCTTTCATCAATTCACATCTACTCTTTTGTTTTCTATCTGGCTGCTAACACGTTGCGTTTGGCGTGTCTGTGGGATCCTGCTGTGCAGGATGGCCAGCAGGATTTCTGACATGACTATGGAATGTTAATGTTCCCCTCAAATCCACCCTAAATCCACTGCTCCTGGATATTGACCCCTCTGCTAAGAGGAGAAAGTTTCTTCTTAACTCTCCTATCTTTGTCCCTCATTATTTTGTAACCACAATGAGGTCCACGCTCCACGTTCACTGTTCTGAAGAAAACAACCCCAGCCTCACCATCCTGTCTTCACTGCAGTACCCGAGTTTGTGAGGGTGTGTGTGTGAGTGTACGTGAGTTGGTGAGGGTGTGTGTGTGAGTGCACGCGAGTTGGTTAGGGTGTGTGTGTGAGTGTACGTGAGTTGGTGAGGGTGTGTGTGGGTGTGCACGCGAGATGTTGGGTGTGTGTGTGAGTGTACATGAATTGGTGAGGGTCTGTGTGTGAGTGTACGGGAGTTGGTGAGGGTGTGTGTGTGAGTGTACACGAGTTGGTGAGGGTGTGTGAGTGTACGTGAGTTGGTGAGGGTGTGTGTGTGAGTGTCCGTGAGTAGGTGAGGGAGTGTGTGTAAGTGTACATGAGTTGGTGGGGGTGTGTGTGAGTGTACGCGGGTTGGTGAGGTTGTGTATGTGAGTGTACGCGAGTTGGTGAGGTTGTGTGTGAGTGTACGTGAGTTGGTGAGGTTGTGTATGTGAGTGTACGCCAGTTGGTGAGGGTGTGTGTGTGAGAGTAGGCGAGTTGGTGAGGTTGTGTGTGAGTGTACGTGAGCTGGTGAGGGTGTGTGTGAGAGTGTACGCGAGATGGTGAGGGTGTGTGTGAGTGTACGTGAGTTGGTGAGGGTGTGTGTGAGTGTACGTGAGTTGGTGAGGGTGTGTGGGAGTGTACGCGAGTTGGTGAGAGTGTGTGTGAGTGTATGTGAGTTGGTGAGGGAGTATGTGAGTGTACGTGAGTTGGTGAGAGTGTGTGAGTGAGTGTACGTGAGTTGGTGAGGGTGTGTGTGAGTGTACGTGAGTTGGTGAGGGTGTGTGTGAGTATACGTGAGTTGGTGAGGGTGTGTGTGAGTGTACGTGAGTTGGTGAGGGTGTGTGTGAGTGTACGTGAGTTGGTGAGGGTGTGTGTGAGTGTACGCGAGTTGGTGAGAGTGTGTGTGAGTGTACGCGAGTTGGTGAGAGTGTGTGAGTGAGTGTACGTGAGTTGGTGAGGGAGTGTGTGAGTGTACGTGAGTTGGTGAGGGTGTGTGTGAGTGTACGTGAGTTGGTGAGGGTGTGTGTGAGTGTAACGTGAGTTGGTGAGGGTGTGTGTGAGTGTACGCGAGTTGGTGAGAGTGTGTGTGAGTGTATGTGAGTTGGTGAGGGAGTGTGTGAGTGTACGTGAGTTGGTGAGAGTGTGTGAGTGAGTGTACGTGAGTTGGTGAGGGCGTGTGTGAGTGTACGTGAGTTGGTGAGGGTGTGTGTGAGTGTACGTGAGTTGGTGAGGGTGTGTGTGAGTGTACGTGAGTTGGTGAGGGTGTGTGTGAGTGGACGTGAGTTGGTGAGGGTGTGTGTGAGTGTACGTGAGTTGGTGAGGGTGTGTGTGAGTGTACGCGAGTTGGTGAGAGTGTGTGTGAGTGTACGCGAGTTGGTGAGAGTTTGTGAGTGAGTGTACGTGAGTTGGTGAGGGAGTGTGTAAGTGTACGTGTGTTGGTGAGGTTGTGTGAGTGTACGTGAGTTGGTGAGGTTGTGTGTGTGTGAGTGTACGTGAGTTGGTGAGGGTGTGTGAGTGAGTGTACGCGGGTTGGTGAGGGTGTGTGTGTGAGTGTACGTGAGTTGGTGAGGTTGTGTGAGTGTACGTGAGTTGGTGAGGTTGTGTGAGTGTACGTGAGTTGGTGAGGGTGTGTGTGTGAGTGTACGTGAGTTGGTGAGGGTGTGTGTGAGTGTACATGAGTTGGTGAGGTTGTGTGTGAGTGTACGTGAGTTGGTGAGGGTGTGTGTGTGAGTGTACGTGAGTTGGTGAGGGTTTGTGAGTGAGTGTACGCGGGTTGGTGAGGGTGTGTGTGTGAGTGTACGTGAGTTGGTGAGGGTGTGTGAGTGAGTGTACGTGAGTTGGTGAGGGTGTGTGTGTGAGTGTACGTGGGTTGGTGAGGGTGTGTGTGTGAGTGTACGTGAGTTGGTGAGGGTGTGTGAGTGAGTGTACGCGGGTTGGTGAGGGTGTGTGTGTGAGTGTACGTGAGTTGTTGAGGGTTTGTGCATGAGTGTACGTGAGTTGCTGAGGGTGTGTGTGTGAGTGTACGTGAGTTGCTGAGGGTGTGTGTGTGAGTGTACGTGAGTTGCTGAGGGTGTGTGTGTGGAAGTGTACGTGAGTTGGTGAGGGTATGTGTGTGAGTGTACGTGAGTTGGTGAGGGTGTGTGTGTGAGTGTACGTGAGTTGGTGAGAGTGTGTGTGTGAGTGTACGTGAGTTGGTGAGGGGGTGTGTGAGTGCACGCGAGTTGGTGAGGGTGTGTGTACGTGAGTTGGTGACTGTTTAGTGTGAACCTTGGGGATTGTGTCACTATTTAGATTGATTCTTGGGGTTTGTGTCAGTATTTAGAGTGATCCATGGGGATTGTGTCATTATTTAGAGTTATCCTTGGGGATTGTGTCATTATTTAGAGTGATCCTTGGGGATTGCGTCGCTATTTAGAGTGATCCTTGGGGATTGTGTCACTATTGGAGTGATCCTTGGGGAATGTGTCACTATTTAGATTGATCCTTGGGGATTGTGTCAGTATTTAGCGTGATCCAAGGGGATTGTGTCACTATTTGGAGTGACCCTTGGGGATTGTGTCACTAATTAGAGTGATCCTTGGGGATTGTGTCAATATTTAGAGTGACCTTGGGGATTGTGTCACTATTTAGAGTGATCCTTGGGGATTGTGTCACTATTGGAGTGATCCTTGGGGATTGCGTCACTATTTAGAGTGATCCTTGGGGATTGTGTCACTATTTAGAGTGATCCTTGGGGATTGTGTCTCTATTTTGCGTGATCCTTGGGGATTGTGTCACTATTTAGAGTGATCCTTGGGGATTGCGTCACTATTTCGAGTAATCCTTGGGGATTGTGTCACTACTTAGTGTGATCCTTGTGCATTGAGTCACTATTAAGAGTGACCTTGGGGATTGTGTCACTATTTTGAGTGATCCTTGGGGATTGTGTCACTATTTAGAGTGATCCTTGGTGTTGTGTCACTATTTAGTGTGATCCTTGGGGATTGTGCCACTATTTAGAGAAGATCCTTGGGGATTGTGTCACTAATTAGAGTGATCCTTGGGGATTTTGTCACTATTTAGAGTGATCCTTGGTGTTGTGTCACTATTTAGAGTGATCCTTGGGGATTGTGTCAGTATTGAGAGTGATCCTTGGGGATTGTGTCACTATTTACAGTGATCCTTGGGGTTTGTGTCAGTCTTTAGAGTGATCCTTGGGTATTGTGTCACTATTTAGAGTGATTCTTGGGGATTGTGTCACTATTTAGAGTGATCCTTGTGGATTGTGTCACTATTTAGAGTGATCCGTGGGGATTGAGTCACTATTTAGAGTGATCCTTGGGATTGTGTCACTATTTTGAGTGATCCTTGGGGATTGTGTCACTGTTTAGAGTGATCCTTGGGGATTGTGTCACTATTTCGAGTGATCCTTGGGGATTGTGTCACAATTTAGTGTGATCCTTGTGCATTGAGTCACTATTAAGAGTGACCTTGGGGATTGTGTCACTATTTTGAGTGATCCTTGGGGATTGTGTCACTATTTTGAGTGATCCTTGGGGATTGTGTCACTATTTAGAGAAGATCCTTGGGGATTGTGTCACGATTTTGAGTGATCCTTGGGGATTGTGTCACGATTGAGAGAGAATCTTGGGGATTGTATCAGTATTTAGAGTGATCCTTGTGAATTTTGTCACTATTTAGAGTTATCCTTGTGGGTTGTGTCACTATTTCGAGTGATCCTTGGGGATTGTGTCACTATTTAGAGAGTTCCTTGGGGATTGTGTCAATATTTACTGTGATCCTTGGGGATTGTGTCACTATTTAGAGTGATCCCTGGGGATTGTGTTATTTATTTAGAGTGATCCTTGAGGATTGTGTCACTATTTCGAGTGTTCCTTGGGTATTGTGTCACTTTTTTGGGTGATCCTTCGGGATTGTGTCACTATTTAGAGTGATCCTTGGGGATTGTGTCACTATTTAGAGTGATCCTTGGGGTTGTGTCACTATTTAGAGTGATCCTTGGGGACTGTGTTACTATTTAGAGTGATCCTTGGTGATTGTGTCACTATTTAGAGTGATCCTTGGGGATTGTGTTATTTATTTAGAGTGATCCTTGGGGACTGTGTTACTATTTAGAGTGATCCTTGGTGATTGTGTCACTATTTAGAGTGATCCCTGGGGATTGTGTTATTTATTTAGAGTGATCCTTGGGGACTGTGTTACTATTTAGAGTGATCCTTGGGGATTGTGTCACTATTTAGAGTGATCCCTGGGGATTGTGTTATTTATTTAGAGTGATCCTTGGGGATTGTGTCGGTATTTCGAGTGATCCTTGGGGATTGTGCCACTATTTACAGTGATCCTTGGGGTTTGTGTTACTGTTTAGAGTGATCCTTGGGGATTGTGTCACTACTTAGAGTGATCCTTGGGTATTGTGTTACTATTTAGAGTGACCCTTGGGGATTGTGTCAGTATTTAGAATGATCCTTGGGGATTGTGTCACTATTTAGAGTGATCCTTGGGGATTGTGTCACTATTTAGAGTGATCCTTGGGGATTGTGTCACTATTTAGAGTGATTCTTGGGGACTGTGTCACTATTTAGAGTGATCCTTGGGGATTGTGTCACTATTTAGAGTGATCCTTGGGGATTGTGTCACTATTTAGAGTGATCTTTGGGTCTGTGTCACTCTTTAGAGTAATCCTTGGGGATTGTGTCACTATTTAGAGTGATCCTTGGGGATTGTGTCACTATTTACAATGATCCTTGGGGATTGTGTCACTATTTAAAGAGATCCTTGGGGATTGTGTCACTATTTAGAGTCATCCATGAGGATGGTAGGGTTCTGAAGATTGTAGAGGAACAGAGAGATCTTGCGGTCCATATCCACGGATCTCTAAACGTTGCCACTCAATTTGATAGAGCCGTGAAGAAGGCCGATAGTGTGTTAGCTTTTTTTTACAGGGGGTTGGAGTTTAAGAGCCGTGGGGTTATGCTGCAACTGTACAGGACCTTGGTGAGACCACATTTCGAATATTGTGTGCAGTTCCGGTCACCTCACTATAAAAAGGATGTGGAAGCGCTGGAAAGAATGCAGAGGAGATTTACCAGGATGCTGCCTGGTTTGGAGGGTATGTCTTATGAGGAAAGGTTGAGTGAGATAGTGCTATTCTCTCTGGAGCGGAGGAGGCTGAGGGGAGACTTAATAGTGGTTTATAAAATGATGAAGGGGATAGATAGGGTGAACGTTCAAAGACTATTTCCTCGAGTGGATGGAGCTATTACAAGGGGGCATAACTATAG
The DNA here is from genome assembly GCF_964213995.1 of Mustelus asterias. NCBI lineage: Eukaryota > Metazoa > Chordata > Chondrichthyes > Carcharhiniformes > Triakidae > Mustelus > Mustelus asterias. The sequence continues at coordinate 32,224 of NW_027591067.1, forward strand.
GGTTCATGGTGGGAGATATAGGAAGGATATCAGAGATAGGTTCTTTACGCAGAGAGTGGTCGGTGTGTGGAATGGACTGCCTGCAGTGATGGTGGAGTCAGACACTTTAGGAACATTTAAGCAGTTATTGGATAGGCACATGGAGCACACCAGGATGATAGGGAGTGGGATAGCTTGAGCTTGGTTTCACATAAAGCTCGGCACAACATCGTGGGCCGAAGGGCCTGTTCTGAGCTGTACTATTCTATGTTCTATGTCCCATAAAACTCCAATGCCCTCGACAATTGCCGCAAAACATCCCTATTTCTCTACTCAAATCCTCTCGCTGTGAAGGCGAACATCCCATTTGCCTTTGTTACTGCCTGCTGTGCCTGCTTGCTTACTTTCAGTGACTGATGCATGAGGACACCAAGGTCTCGCTGACTATCCAGCTCTCAATTTACATCCGTTCAAGTAATAACCTGTTTTCTTATTATTGCTGCCAATGTGGATCACCTCACACTTAGTCACATTATACTGCATCTTCCATGCGGTGCCCACAGACACATCCTATCCAAATCACGCTGAAGCATCTCTCCATCCTGCCCATTTTAACCTTCCACAACAGTTTATTTTCATACTCTGATTGTTTTCCCTTCTTCATCAATGCCTTTCTTGAATTTGGATGAGGAACCTCAATCACATCCTCCCATAGGTTGGATGTATAAACAGCGACTCTGTAATTGGGGGTGAATCCGTGCTGTTGTGTTTCACCCTTTCATCAATTCACATCTACTCTTTTGTTTTCTATCTGGCTGCTAACACGTTGCGTTTGGCGTGTCTGTGGGATCCTGCTGTGCAGGATGGCCAGCAGGATTTCTGACATGACTATGGAATGTTAATGTTCCCCTCAAATCCACCCTAAATCCACTGCTCCTGGATATTGACCCCTCTGCTAAGAGGAAAAAGTTTCTTCTTAACTCTCCTATCTTTGTCCCTCATTATTTTGTAACCACAATGAGGTCCACGCTCCACGTTCACTGTTCTGAAGAAAACAACCCCAGCCTCACCATCCTGTCTTCACTGCAGAAACACTCCAGCCCAGGAAACATCCCGGTGAATCCCTCTTCCGTCCCTCGCTGGGAAATCACATCCTTCTTCTAGTGAGGCCACTGGAACTCCTCACAGTCCTCCAGCTGAGGGTGACAGTGAGAGGGGCTGGGAGGAAGCAGTCGGTGCGGGGATCCCCTGTGTTCGTTCCCTTAGCAACAAGTATTCCACTTTAGATACAGATGAGGGGGGGGCGACCTACCAGTGGTAAGCCGCAGTGACCAGATCGCCAGCGCTGAGTCCGTCCCTGTGGCTCAGAAGGGAAAGGGGGAGAGCGGTCGAGCTATAGTTATTTGGGCCTTGTTTGTTCGAGGGATAGATAGGAGGTTCTGTGGCAACAAGAGAGACTCACGGATGGTATGTTGCCTCCCGGGTGCCAGGGTCCGTGACATCTCCGACCGTGTCTTCAGGATTCTAAAGGGGGAGGGGGAACAGTTACAAGTCGTGGTGCACGTCGGCACCAAAGACATAGGTAAGAGAGGGGACGGGGATTTAAACCAGGAATTCAGGGAGCTTGGGTGGAAGCTGAGAGCCAGGACAAAACAGGTTGTCATCTCTGGTATGTTGCCGGTGCCACGGGATAGCGAGTTGAGGAATAGGGAGAGAGTGCAGTTAAAAACATGGATGCAGGGATGGTGTAGGAGGGAGGGTTTCAGCTATGTGGATAATTGGAACACTTTCTGGGGAAGGTGGGACCTGTACCAACAGGACGGGGTGCACCTGAACCAGAGGGGGAACCAATATCCTGGGATGGAAATTTGCTACTGCTCTTCGGGGGGGTTTAAACTAATTTTTCAGGGGGATGGGAAAATAAGTTGTAGTACGGAGGTCAGTGATTGCAGTGCGGTACTGGGAAGGGTATCATGGTCAAAGGTGGGTCCCAGCAGACAAGAAGGTGGGTTGAAGTGTGTCTACTTCAATGCAAGGAGCATCCGGAACAAGGTAGGTGAACCTGGGGCGTGGATTGGTACTTGGGACTACGATGTTGTGGCCATTACGGAGACATGGGTTGAACAAGGACAGGAATGGTTGTTGGAAGTTCCGGGGTATAGATGTTACAGTAAGTGTAGGGTAGCTGGTAAAAGAGGTGGAGGAGTGGCACTGTTAATCAAGGAGAGTGTAACGGCTGCAGAAAGGCATTTTGAAGGGGATCTGCCTACAGAGGTAATATGGGCTGAGGTTAGGAATAGGAAAGGAGTGGTCACGTTGTTAGGAGTTTACTATAGGCCCCCAAATAGTAATAGAGATTTGGAGCAAGAAATTGCTAAGCAGATTATGGATAGGTGTGGAGGTCACAGGGTAGTTGTCATGGGGGACTTTAACCTTCCAAATATTGATTGGAACCTTTATAGGTCGAATAGTTCGGATGGGGCAGGTTTTGTGCAGTGTGTGCAGGAGGGGTTCTTGACACAATATGTGGATAGGCCGACAAGCGGTGGGGCCACATTGGATTTGGTACTGGGAAATGAACCGGGCCAAGTGTTGGATTTGGTTGTGGGAGAGCACTTTGGAGAGCGTGACCACAATTCAGTGTATTTTGTTATTGCAATGGAGAGGGAGAGGGCCGTACGGCAGGGCAAGGTTTACAATTGGGGGAGAGGTAATTATGATGCAATCAGGCGGGAATTAGGAAGCATAGGATGGGAACAAAAATTGTCAGGCAAAGGCACTAATGATAAGTGGAACTTTTTCAAGGAACAAATACTGCGTGTCCTTGATAGGTATGTCCCTGCCAGGCAGAGAGGAAATGGCCGAGTGAGGGAACCATGGTTCACAGAAGAGGTGGAATGTCTTGTCAAGAGGAAGAAGGAAGCGTATGTTAGGTTGAGAAAACAAGGTTCAGTTGGCTCGATGGAGGGTTACAAGTTAGCCAGAAATGAGCTGAAAAAGGGGCTGAGGAGAGCTAGGAGGGGGCATGAGAAGTCCTTGGTGGGTCGGATCAAGGAAAACCCCAAGGCTTTTTACTCTTATGTGAGGAATAAAAGAATGACCAGGGTGAGGCTGGGGCCGGTCAAGGACGGCAGTGGGAATTTGTGCTTGGAGTCAGAAGAGATAGGAGAGGTGATAATGAATACTTTTCTTCGGTGTTCACCAAGGAGAGGGGCCATGTTTTTGAGGAAGAGAGGGTGTCACAGGCTGATAGGCTGGAGGAAGTAGATGTTTGGAGGGAAGATGTACTAGCAATTTTGAATAAACTGAAAGTTGATAAGTCCCCTGGGCCTGATGAAATATATCCTAGGATTCTTTGGGAGGCAAGGGATGAGATAGCAGAGCCTTTGGCATTGATCTTTGGGTCCTCACTGTCCACGGGGGTGGTGCCAGAGGACTGGAGAATGGCGAATGTTGTTCCTCTTTTTTAGAAAGGGAATAGAAATGACCCTGGTAATTATAGACCGGTTAGTCTTACTTTGGTGGTCGGTAAGTTGATGGAAAAGGTCCTTAGGGATAGGATTTACGACCATTTAGAAAGATGCAGCTTAATCCGGGATAGTCAGCATGGATTTGTGAAGGGCAAGTCTTGCCTCACAAATTTGATAGAATTTTTTGAGGAGGTAACTAAGTGTGTTGATGAAGGTAGTGCAGTTGATGTCATATCCATGGATTTGAGTAAGGCTTTTGATAAAGTCCTCCACGGTCGGCTGATGAAGAAAGTAAGAATGTGTGGGATAGAGGGAAGTTTGGCCGATTGGATAGGTAACTGGCTATCTCACAGAAGACAGAGGGTGGTGGTGGTTGGAAAATTTTCGGACTGGAAACCGGTGACCAGCGGAGTGCCACAGGGATCAGTGCTTGGTCCTCTGCTATTTGTAATTTTTATAAATGACTTGGAGGAGGGGGCTGAAGGGTGGATCAGTAAATTTGCTGATGACACCAAGATTGGTGGAGTAGTGGATGAGTTCTATGTTCTAAGATCATTCTTGACAGATTTAGTTGAATTATTTGAGTAATAATCTGGAATAATCGATGAGATTAATATGATTCATGTCAGACACCTTGAGTTTCTAAATGTCTGAAGTAAGTTAACACTTAACAGAGTGGTGAGTAATCTCAGAGCAAGTGGAGTAAGAGGACAAGCACCAGAGTGGACAACAAGTTGGCTCCAAAGACAGAACACAGTGAATCGGAGTTAATGGGATTTACTCTGATTGCTGCTGTGGCTGAATGGAGTTTTAACTTTTAATATCCTGAAAGATCTTCAATCCAGCAAACCTGGCTTCTTGGTTAAAGTTGTTTTTTTCACTATGTTGAATTTCCTTGTGGTCAGCGGCCTGGAATTTGACAAAGGACAGAAGGTGTCACATTCAACAGCTTGTCCCTGGCAGGGATGAGGTCTGATGTGGAGATGCCGGCGTTGCACTGGGGTAAACACAGTAAGAAGTTTAACAACACCAGGTTAAAGTCCAACAGGTTTACTTGGAGATCCTCTCCACTTGGAGCCGGCAGTTTGCGGTGTCTATGGTAGTCATGATGTGGAGATGTCGGCATTGGACTGGGGTAAACACAGTAAAAAGTTTAACAACACCAGGTTAAAGTCCAACAGGGATGAGGTCTGTACAGACTTCTGGGTGACACTCTTCCTCATATGGCCATTGGAATGCAAACAATATGCACTGAGATGATGAGGCCTCAAGTGACCAATGATGCGATTCTGGTTGGATATGTTGGTCCTAATCGAACGATGCAATTGGGGTTCAGATTAATGAATGGGCTGGTTACCAAGGAACTTTTGGAATTTTAACTCTGCTAACACAAATAGCTTGTTCAGAAAGGCAGTGTGAAGAACCCGGGAACCAAGCTCACAAGGAGAGACAACATCTGGAAGGAGCAGAGAACAAGTGACTGATTCTATTTAACAACAAAATCCTGACCAGGTTTTAATTCCAAGTGGAAATCAACCTTAAGTTAGGTTAAGTAACAGATAATGAGAATTTGGTTTATGTATTGCAAGTATTTGCTGTTGTTTAAGTAGCTATAGAATAAAGGAAATTGTGTTTAAGTATTTAAAGTTGACTTTATGTCTTTATTCGCGACAGTGGGTAAAACACACAGGTTTGGACAACACTGGAAGGTGAGAAGTGGTTTTCCACAAGGATCAGCGCTGGGATCAATGTCTTTAACCATTTACATCAACAATATGGAATCAGGAAACACAATTATAACTTCAATATTTATGAAATAATCCAAACTGAGAATGAGAATAACCATCGTGGAAGAATGCAACTAAATACAATAACACAACAATAATAAATTATAAGCATGTAAATTGGATATTCGAATTGGAAATAAATTCCATGAAACTCAGTCATCAGAACATTATGTTTCCGAACCGCAGAGAAATCAAAAGTGTCAGAATTATTTCCAGGAGTTTAAGGATTCAGGGATCAAATTCACAGAAAGTTTGAGGCAGCAATACAGCTTCAACGGAACCATATCAATCAGGAAAGAAAAAATCAGTGGAGTTCATTTCTAGATTCATACAAATGTGGACAACTTACAATTGTTTTTGGAAAAAGCAGAGAATTCTGCTGGGTTGTTGTGTTGTTTAAATGTCAGGAATTAGCTGACGCTTGTTCCTTTTCAAAAGAAGACAGAGCTATCGAGACATTTCACATCATTCACTGACAAAGAAACATTAAAAATTAAAACGAAGTCAAACTTCTCCTGTTTTTAAACTCTTCCAAAATCAAAGATGGAGGCAGCTCCATGAGATGGAGATTTCACTCACAATGTACAAGATTTCACTCAACCCAATAGTTTCATTGATCAGTGTGCCTTTGAGTTCCTTATGGAAGTATTTCTATTCATGAAAACGATTAAAATGGATGAGCATAAATTGCAAAATTCCAAGAATCAAAAATCTGGAACTACTTAATTTCCAAAATAATATTCCATCCCTCAATCTACTGCAGCTCAACAACAATGGGACTTCTCAGAAAATTCAGACCCTGCAGCAGATCCAAACACATCACCTCTTAGTGGGAGCGAGGGGGGGGGGGGGGAGGGGGCCAGGGAGGGAGAGAGGGCGCGAGGGAGCGAGAGAGGGGGCGAGGGTGGGAAGAAAAAGGGCAAGGCTGGGAGAGCCGGGGCGACTAAGGGAGAGTCACAGAGTTGAAGAGGTTTACAGCATGGAACCAGGCCTTTCGGACCAACTTGTCCATGCTGCCCTTCTTTTTAAACCCCGAGATCTCTTTGTTCTGTAACTCTCCCCAACGCTCTGCCATTAACTGAATAAGTCCTGCCCTGGTACAATCTACCAAAATGCATCACCTTACATTGATCTAAATTCAACTCCATCTGCGATTTGTCAGCTCACTGGCCCAATTGACCAAGATCCCGTTGCAATCCGAGGCAACCTTCTTCACTGTCCACTATGCCACCAATCTTGGTGTCATCTGCAAACTTACTAACCATGCCTCCCTATCTTCTCATCTAAATCGTTAATATAAATGACAAATAACAGTGGACCCAGCACCAATCCCTGAGGCGGTACACCGCTGGTCACAGGCCTCCAGTTTGAAAACCAAACCTTTACAACCACCCTCTGTCTTCTGTCAGCAAGCCAATTTTGTTTCCATTCAGCTACCTCAGCCTGGATCCCGTGAGATTTAACATTACTCAACAACTTACCATGAGGTACCTTGTCAAAGGCCTTGCTAAAGTCCATGTAGACAACATCAACTACACTGCCCTCATCTACCTCCTTGGTTACCCTTTCAAAAAACTCAATCAAATTTGTGAGACATGATTTTCCACTCCCAAAGCCATGCTGACTGTTCCTAATCAGTCCATGCGTCTCTAAATGCCTATAGATCCTGTCTCTCAAAATATCTTCCAAAAACTGACCCACCACAGATGTGAGGCTCACCGGCCTGTAGCACCCAGGCTTTTCCCTGCAGCCCTTTTTAAACAAAGGCACAACATTTGCCACCCTCCAATCTTCAGGCATCTCACATGTGATTATCAATGATTCAAATGTCTCTGCTCGGGGAACCGCAATTTCCTCCCTAGCCTCCCACAACATCCTGGGATACACCTCATCAGGGAATTTATCTACCTTGATGTGCTTTAAGACTTCCAGCACCTCCTTCTCCGTTATAGGTACACTCCTCAAGACATCACTATTTATTTCCCCAAGTTCCCTCACATCCATACTTTTCTCAAAAGTGAATAATGATGAGGAATATTCATTTAGGATCTCCCCAACTCTTGTGGATCCGCACATACATGACCCTGTTGATCTTAGTGAGACACAACTCTCTCCCTAGTTACTCTTTTGGTCTTTATGTATTTGTAGAAGCTCTTTGGATTCTCCTTTGACTTGTCTGCCAAAACAATCTTGTGTACCCTTTTTGCCCCCCTGATTTCTCTCAACTCTACTCCTAAACCCCTATACTCTTCAAGGGATTCACTCGATCAAGCTGCCTATGCATGTCATGGTCTCCTTCTTCTTCTTGACCAGGACCTCAAGAACCCCAGTCATCCGGGGTTCCCTACTTCTACCAGCCTTGCCCTTCACTCCAAGAGGAATGTGCTTACCCCGAACCCTGATTAACACACTTTTGAAAGCCTGCCACTTCTCAGACACCCCTTTGCCTTCCCACAGACTCCCCCAATTCACTTTTGAAAGTTCCTGCCTGATACCATCAAAATTGGCCTTGCCCCAATTTAGAATTTTAAACTTTGGGCCAGACCTTTCATTCCCCATAGCTATCTTAACACTAATGGAATTATGGTCACTGGTCCCAAAGTGATCCCTCACTAACACTTCTGTCACCTGCTTTTCCTTATTTCCCAAGGGATGAGGGAGGGAGAGAGGGAGAGCTGGGGAGAGGGATTGACAGTTGTGGAGACAGGTGTTTGTGGAATCCAGGGGAGTTAACAGAACGCAACTGGGGAGAATACAGGTCAGTTTTAATTTAATCTGAATCAATGAAGTGTTAACAGCCTTATGGGCAGTTTTGAAGACAGTCACAATCGATATACAGTCCACAGTGAGATTGATAACACATCCCTTTTCTCTCTCCACTCCCTCATGTTGTGGGGACTCGCTGCAAGTATTTTACTGGTTTGCATGGCTTTCAGAATTTCTGTAATCGAGGAACACAACCAACAGTGTGTGTGACAGAGAGAGTTTGAGAGATTTAGAGAGAGAGAGAAAGAGAGAGGGAGAGATTGAGAGAGACTCAGAGAGTGGGTGAGAGTTCTGCAGTATTTCATGCTTCTCGCTGGGACGGAGATGGACAAATTGAGTAAGTGAGGAACAGAGAGAGTCACAGAGAGACGGGGAGATATTCACCAATTTAAACATTATTGTGGATTTGCAATGGACCGCAGGCTGTTTGAGATTCAGAAACAAGTATATTAAGCTGGAACATTACGGCAAATTGGCACTTATTAAAACATGAACACAAAGAAAACACTCAGACACAGAGAGGCACACAGACACACAGGCATGCAAACATGTAGGCAGAGACACAAAGAGTGACTGATTAACACTTAGATTTCTAACAATAAATGCCCTGATTAAACTGTCACTGGATGGTGGGGTTAACCCAGCAAACCCACACAGCTGGGTCAGAATCAGAACTCACCTTCTGCACTCACTGAAACACTCCTCTATCACCTGCCTTATTGCAATGGGATGCCGCGTTTGGGAGCAGGACAGGGACATGGGGTGTGGACAACTGCACATGTGGAGGATAAGGACGAGGAATCTATCAGAGAATCCACACAAACCAGGGAGAAACAAACAAGGAAACACATGCTGAAACTGAGAGATTGCTGTGTGGAAAGATTTAGGAATTGTTGGGAACATTGACCCAGTGAAATGTTGCCAATGTGATCAGAATAGATATGGTAAAATCTTTCTGCAGCATTAAGGCACGCAGTGTACTGAGTGGAACAATATTGTAGCATTCCAAAATAAACTACATTGGGCTTTGTACTGTCTGAATACACCTGCTATTGGTCTGTGGTTCTGCAATTTCCTCACTGACAAAAACATGAATACAGTCTGTTTCAATGATTCGAGCTTTCAACATGAGGTGCGCTTTGGATGTCAAGGAGAATATAGGACAGGAGAAGGCAAGGAAGGGAAGCTTCTGTTAGATTCTGAAATCTCCCACACAGCACAAGATAGGCACACAATCACACTCACAGCCACAGACTCACGCTCAGACTGTGCTGCAGGCAAAGATTATGAAGGGAAATTGCCAAAAGCATTTGATGGGGGACAGTGTCGAGGGAGCTTTACTCTGTATCTAACCCAGTGCTGTACCTGTCCTGGGAGTGTTTGATGGGGACAGTGTCGAGGGAGCTTTACTCTGTATCTAACCCCGTGCTGTACCTGTCCTGTGTGTGTTTGATGGGGGGACAGTGTAGAGGGAGCTTTACTCTGTATCTAACCCAGTGCTGTACCTGTCCTGGGAGTGTTTGATGGGGACAGTGCAGAGGGAGCTTTACTCTGTATCTAACTTTGAACTGCACCTGTCCTGGGAGTGTTTGATGGGGGACAGTGTCGAGGGAGCTTTACTCTGTATCTAACCCCGTGCTGTACCTGTCCTGGGAGTGTTTGATGGGGACAGTATAGAGGGAGCTTTACTCTGTATCTAACCCCGTGCTGTACCTGTCCTGGGAGTGTTTGATGGGGACAGTGTCGAGGGAGCTTTATTCTGTATCTAACCCCGTGCTGTATCTGTCCTGGGAGTGTTTGATGGGGACAGTGTAGAGGGAGCTTTACTCTGTATCTAACCCCGTGCTGTACCTGTCCTGGGAGTGTTTGATGGGGACAATGTAGAGGAAGCTTTACTTTGTATCTAACCCCGTGCTGTATCTGTCCAGGGTGTGTTTGATGGGGACAATGTGGAGGGAACTTTACTTTGTATCTAACCCTTTGCTGTACCTGTCCAGGGTGTGTTTGATGGGGACGGTGTAGAGGGAGCTTTACTCTGTATCTCACTCCGTGCTGTACCTGTCCTGGGAGTACTTGATGGGGGGCAGTGTAGAGGAATAATTACTCTGTATTTAACCCAATGCTGTTGCTGTCCTGGGAGTGTTTGATGGGGGACAATGTAGAGGGAGCTTTGCTCTATACCTATCCCCATGCTGTACCTGTCAGGGAATGGTTTCAGATCAAAGAGCGCCTGGTGGACTGAAGTGCATTTGCTTCAATGCGAAAAGTTTTGCAGGTAAGTCAGATGAACTTAGAGCTTGGATTATAATTTGGAACTTTGATGTTGTTGCCATTCCAGAGACTTGGTTAAGGGAAGGACAGGATTGACAGTTTAACATTCGCGGATACAGATGCTTAAGGCTGGACAGAGGGGCATGTAAAAGGGGTGGTGGAGTTGCACTACTTTTTAAGGGGAATATCGCAGCTGTAGTGCAGGAGGACAACTCGGAGTGCTCAGATAGCGAAACAATGTGGGAAGAGCTCAGGAATAGGAAGAGTGTAGTTACAATGTGGGGAGTTTCCTACACGTGTAAGGAATAATCATTAAGACAACATATATTGGAAGGAATAATTATTAGGACAAGTAGGAGATAATAATTAACATAGAAGAGATAATCACTACTTGAGAAGGTCTCATATATCACATATCTTATTAAGCATACACCTGTACCCTTTTAAGTGCACAATACCTTACCAGGTCAGTACACATGGATACTCACATAAATGAACATAAAGGCTAAAAGAAGTCAAGCAAACACACAGAAGCTGAAAGTAATTTCTTAAATAAACGTGAGAAAGTCAGACAACGGGAAAAAAGACTTGGCATAGCAGGATGCCCTACAATGGTTGAACAAACAACAACCTTGGCTGATTAGACAATAAACTTCAGATAAGAAGGCAGGATGTAACCACAGTGATATCATAGCACATTCATTAGTGACCAATCAGAAAGAAGGCAGATAACGTAGGTCTAGTAAACCATGGTGGCTAACGAAAAGTGGCCTTGGGGTCTGCAACAAAAAAACCTTGACTGTAAGATAAGAATGATGAAATATGAAGCTAAATGTGGATAAAAAAGACTGTCAGAGCACTGGTTTTTTTGGATTCGTCTGGAAATCCCGGCTTTATTGAAATGTATTAGCTAATAAAGCCTTGCTGCCTGGAAGATCAAGACTCAGACTCTCTATTCTGATTGATGAATTCTTCTTGCCGTCCACAGGGAACCACGGCAAATCTGGCGCTGCGAGCAGGGTAGAGTTGAGGTCGTCCGGTGACTCAACCCCGGAGGGATCGAGGGAGACGGTGGTCCGACCGGAACCGAGAAGTCCCCAGCCGGCCTTCTGTCAACAAGGTAAGCAGACTTGCATGCATGTAAATCCTTGTTGTCAGAAAGGGGTTTTCGAGGCCTGGCGCACCCGGTTCTCCACTGGTCCTGGATCTCACCTGCCCAAAAGATAACCTGCATTGGTAAAGTTAAAATTGTGTAAAATATTGAGAGACTGAGTCTGATCGGAAGGGTAAATTTTGCATGTAAAAAGCATGCTTTAGTTTTATGTACTGTATTGTCCACGAATGGGTAAAAAGTGAGACGCTACAAAAACCGAATGCTAATTGATGCAATTAGGTTAGTCGAGCGGTTTGGAGCGGGCTTCTAGGTTACGACTTGCCCAAGGAGAGTAAGTGTAGGCAAGCCTGCCAGTCCAAACCTACCCAGGACCTCGGAGAGAGAGACGTCAGCCGAGAGGAAGGAGAGATCTTGGAGAGATTGGTCTCCTACATGATATAGTAATTAAGGACCTACGTTGATCGCCGGAAGAAGAGAGGGGATAGGTAGTGAAATAAAGTAAAGGGGCTACAAGGAGAAGCCTGAAAAGGTTGATCTGGAATAGCGGTGTAAGCAGCTGTTGGTAAATGTGGAGTGTAAAGCAGGATCACGACAGTGATGAATCACGTAGGAATATTGCAGTAATAGATTTCTTAAGTAGTGGTGTTAACACATTTTTTTAGAGAAGATCTAGTAAAAATAGTTGGAGGAGGTTTTAGGGAGTGGTATGAGGGTGAGAGAAATGCCCTGCTAAGAAGAATAACTGAAGTAGTTAATTTGGAGGAAGTGAATAAGGAGTGGCCATACGTAAATTGGGACGAAATAATATACAAAAATTGGACGAGTGAAGCAGTAGAAGAAACATTGACAGAATTAATAGAAGAAATCAGACCAAGTAAGGCTCTGTTGGAAATCAGTGAGCAAGTGGAGGCATATTATCCACTAGCAGAAGAAAAAGGATTATCACCAGGAGAGGGAAGAACAGGGAAGCAAATACTGAGACCTCGGTTGGAAATACAGGTGTCAGTCAGGGAAGTGCAGTGGGAAGATAGTCCAAGGACAGAAAAAGGGAAAACAGTATATCGCATAAAAATAACAATAGTGCCAAATACTAACATATCAGAAAATATTAAGCCGCAAGGCAGTGCAAAGAAACAGAACATGCCATATCAAACTAAGACACCGGTGGAAATTCTGGGAGAAAAGTACCCAGCCCTGAAAGGAGACATAGCCCATATCTCCCAAAAATGGACCAAAAGAACAAGTAAATTAAACACACAGTGGCCAGAGGGAGGCACCTGGTGTACAGAAAGATGTGAGGATCAGAAAGGACTGGTAAAGAACTATAAACTAAGGGATAAATCACAAAAGAGAAATCAGAAAAGAAAAAAAGAATTGGAGATACTAACATTATTTGAAAAGGAAGGAAAAGAGAAAAAGCGCATATGGAAAATGCAAATGCCAGTTCAGATTCAGGAAAAGGAAAAATTGAAAGACCCACATATAGCCCCGCCCCCTTATAAGGAAAACCAAGATTTTGCTGGGCTGTATCCAGTAATAAAGGGGACAGTGAATTTTGAGGGGGAATATGAAGAAAGGGACATGACCCGCGAACAATGGGCAAAGCAGGAGGTGGAAAGAAAGGTAAAAAGGGAAGAAGAAGGTGCTAAAGTGGAAGGAGAACTGGATAGCATACGCCGTATGAGGCAAGAGTTAGAGGAAGAGTTGATTCGGGTAAGGGTGTTAAAATGGGCAAATAGAAAAATGGAGGAAGAACAGAGTAAAAAAGGTGAGGAGGCAGTGGACAGTGAGGCAAGGTGTGAAGAGGAGGAGGGTAAGGAAGAATGGGATGAAAAATGTAAATATAGCAAGGGAAGTGCAGGAGGAAAAGGACAGGGACAGGGAAAAGCACCCTATCAGAACCAGAGGGGACAAAACCAAGGATATAATCAAGGCCCCCGGCAGGGAGGACCACCTGGCCCTCCAGGGGTATGCTGGGGATGTGTGGAAACAGGACACATAAAGAGGAATTGTCCCCAAAACAGCTATAGACAAGGAGGTCAACAACAAATGAGTTAGCAAATGATGCAAGTGCCAACCAGTGACTGCCCAATGAGTCAGGGGCCAGTAAATCACCAGAGTTTCCTATAGGGAGGCCCAGAGAACCCCGAAATGGTAGGCCAGTATGTACAAATAACGGACACAGCAAATCAAGAACCTGTAATCAATGTTAGAATAGGGGGGTTGAGAACCCCATGATGATAGATACAGGAGCTACTTGTACGTGCATACAAGAAAAATATGCAGGACACCTACCATTGTCAGGTCAGTTTGTAAAAACTATGGGGTTCTCGGGGAAAGCAGTATTGACTCAAATGATGATGCCGGTGCCTATCACCGGTGGAAACAAAACCACTCATGTGCCTGTGTTAGTATGCAATAAAACACCACTGAATTTGTTAGGCTGGGATGCAATCTTAGGGTTAGGGTTAAAATTAGAGTGTACAACTCAAGGAATTAATCTGACGGGCATGTACGTAATTAGGGCAAGGGGAGAAGAGTGGGCCAATGTATATTGGCTAGGGGACATAGAAGAACAAATTAAAAAGCAGGTATGGGAAATTTGGGGGACATTTGTAGAGGCACAGATTCCAGACGCCGAATGGCCAAAAACTGAACTGCATAGCACAATGATTTTTGATAAAATGCAACAGTCAGAGATACAGGAGAAGTGGAATAAAGAGGCAGGACAAGAACAGGAAATAAATTCAGACAGCATTTTAATCGGACCAGAGGGAGCAGCCCTCACAATTAGAAAGAATGAATGGGTCAGAAAATGGTTCTCAGTGCCTGAGACAGAACCACATGTTACGCTAAAGGTGAATCCTGATTACAGACCAAAGGATTTGGGACTTATGACGTTTAGGGCACAGGAACTGAAATTTATTAAAGCAAACAATGAGAATATTTGGATGTCGACTGACGGACAAATGATGAAAATATCTGTTAATGCAAGGATAACTGGAAGACCAAAAGAGGTAAAAATAGAGTTAAAAGATAAAGAAGTAGAGCAAGAATGGAGAGCAAAGTTAGAAAAAGATTTAGATTCTCTCCCTGAGGAATTGTGGTCAAAGAACGACACAGATGTAGGCAAAGTTAAAACAGCTACCCCAGTCGAAGTAAAATTGAAGCCAGGATGTCAAGGACCTTATAAACCACAATATCCAATCAAGGCAGAAGCAGTAAAAGGCATAAGAGAAACAATCAGAGGATTAGTAGACGCAGGGGTGTTAAAAGAAACCCGAAGTAAATGTAACACACCCTTATTACCAGTTAAAAAGGCAGATGGGGAAAAGTGGAGGTTAGTACACGACCTGAGAGCAGTTAATGAAGTAGTTGAAAATATGCCAGTAGAAGTCCCTAACCCCTACACCTTATTGACTAACATACCGTCTGAAAGCAGATGGTTTACAGTAATAGACTTATGCTCAGCATTTTTCAGTGTGCCCTTGGCACAAGCGAGTCAGTACTTATTTGTTTTCAAGTACGAGGGAAAGCAGTACACATACAATAGAATGCCACAAGGATTCAAACACTCCCCACATGTATTCAACCAAGTGTTGAGAGCAGATTTGGCAGGGATACAACTAGAAGGAACACTGATACAATATGTGGATGACTTGTTGTTGTGTACAGAAACAAAGGAACAGTGTAGGGAAGAGAGTTTAAAACTGCTGGGAAAGCTGGCGAAAGGAGGACATAAAGTGTCAAGAAAGAAATTACAGTTTTGTCAAAGAAAAGTAGAATACCTTGGAAGGGAAATAACTGTTGGACAAAAAAGAATAGCTCACCAGCAGATAGAAGCAGTATTGAAAATCCCAAAACCACAGACAGTGAGACAGATGATGACATTCTTAGGAATGACAGGATTTAGTTCAGAATGGATAGAAAACTATGCAGAAAAAACACAAGCGTTAAGGAAAATAATGAAAGAGGCCGGATGTGAGGAGTTAAAAGCGATCTTGATATGGGACAGGGAGGCCTGAGAAGCATTTGATAACGTGAAACAAGAGATGGTGCAAGCACCAGCACTGATGCTGCCTTCGTATGATAAGCCCTTTGACCTTTTTGTTAGCAACAGGGAAACAGGATTCGCAACTGCTGTGTTAATGCAGGACAGCTGTAAAGGAAGAAAGAAACAAGCAATAGCTTATTATAGCACCAAGTTAGATGATGTGGCCCTGGGGTACCCTCCATGTTATCAGGGTTTGGCAGCTGCTTGGTGGGCTCACGAAAAAGCAGCTACCATCACAATGGGATATTTAATAAACATACATGTACACCACAAAGTAGCTGAATTGATTGAGCAAGGAAAATTTGTGCTGACACCTGCTAGGATCCATCATTATCGAATGCTAACCACATTCCCAGATATCACGATAATAAAGTGCAACAGAGTAAATCCAGCTGATTACATGCCATTACCTCATGAAGGAGAAGAACATGAATGCTTAAGAGAAGCAAAAACATTTATGAAACTGAGAGAAGACTTAAGAGCAGAGGGACTAGTGACAGAAGAGAAGAGGACACTGTATGTAGATGGCTCATGTTACAGGGATCACTTGGGAAACCACGCAGGCTATGCCATAGTTGAACAAAGACCAGGAGGACTTGAAGTTATAGAAGCAGAAAAATGTGAACAGCCCTGTTCGGCCCAACTAGCAGAACTTAAGGCACTAACCAGAGCATGTGAATTAGCAAAAGGGGAGGCAGTAGAAGTGTATACAGATTCGGCTTATGCACATGGAGTGTGTCATCTGTTTGGATCAATCTGGAAACAGAGAGGCTTTATGAAAAGTAGTGGGGGACCAATACAGCATGAAAGTCAAATAAAAGCCTTAATACAAGCTATGATGGACCCAAAAGAATTGGCCATAATCAAATGTCAGGCACACAAGAAAGGAAAAGATAATGTGACTAAAGGAATTGCAAAAGTTGACAAAGCAGCCAAAGAAGTAGCAGGATGTGCATTAACTACAATAGCTCCAGTAGAAATAGCAGAACCACATCCAGGACCAGGGGTAGGGAGTATCATTCCCCAGCCCACGTTAGATGACGTAATACAATTACAGGAGGACGCGGGAATAGCTGAGAAGACCATGTGGAAAGAAAGGGGAGCGATACAAGGACAGCAGGATAGACTGTGGCGAAATGGAGAGGGGATGGTAATAGCACCCACAGCATTACTAACCTTACTGATAAGTGAGGCACATGGAGTTGACCACTGTGCAAGAGGAGAAGTGATCAGGAAGATTAAGAAGGAAGGATTTTGGTCACCATACTTACAGAGTTCCATTGATTACATGTTAAGTCAATGTGAGGTGTGTGCGCAGAACAATATCAGGAAAAGCATAACTGCCCCAATAGGACATATACCCATTCCTGAGGGACCATTTAAACACCTGTGTATGGATTATGTGGACATGGTGAAAAAGATAAAAGGGAAAAGATATATGTTAGTAATCATTGACAGATTCAGCAGATGGATAGAAGCAACACCATCTGAAGATCAAGGGTCAGGAACAGTGATCAACTTCCTGACAAAAGAAATCATTCCAAGATTTGGCATACCAGCCCAATTAAGTTCAGACAATGGATCTGCATTTGTAGGAAGAGTACTGAGAGAAACCCTCTCAGTGCTCCGAGTGAACCAGAAATTTGGCTGTGTCTACCATCCTCAGTCACAGGGAATGGTAGAAAGGGCAAATGGAGTTCTTAAGGCCAAAATAAGCAAGATCTGTAGCGATACAGGGAAAAACTGGATTGATGCCCTGCCACTAGCCTTAATGCAATGCCGAAGTCAGGAGAATAGAATAACACACTTAAGTCCACATGAGATGATGATGGGGAGACTAATGCCCGTGCCAAAGATTAGGGGAACGGGAGGCCCTACATTAGAATGTTTAGATCAGGACACTAAAGAGTACATGCAGCAATTAACTATTATACATATAACTATATTTGAACAGGAAAAAGCCAAAGAGGAAGAAAGCCCAGCGGCTGACCACCGAATCAGACCTGGAGATCGAGTATACATCAGGAAATTCCGAAGGCGCTGGGACGAACCAAGAAGAGAAGGACCTTTCGATGTTACCAGAGTTTCACCCACAGCCTTACAAGTAGAAGGCAGTACACTGTGGTACCATTTAAATCATTGTACTAGGACAATACCGGGTATAGGGGAAGATAGAGAGGCTGTCGAAGTTGACAGTCCGGAGAGAAGTAGTAGTGGGGACGAAGAAAACGCAGGAGAAAGTTCCAATAGTTCTGTGCCAGATCAAAATAGAGATGCAGAGAGGGAGGATAGTGAGGATAACATTGAGTTTGATTTGGATGATGGGCCAGATGATGTTCCTGGTCCTAGTACGGGAAGTGGGGAAGAAGGGGCAGCAGCTCCCGCCCCCTTCCCGACTTGGGACTTGGAAACCATTGCCACCAAAGACTTCCTGGGTGAATAATAGAAAAGAACAATTTATAGCAGACACAACACTAAAAGTCCGAGAAGGAAGAAAAATGTGGAAAATAAAAACTAAGGAATTAGCAAACAGCAAGGTGAGTAAGGAAGGTAATCGGGATTCTACCTATTATCAACTAAGAAAAAGAAATCACAAGCGGTCAGTAGCAGCAGATACAATTTGGGAAAAAGCACAGAGAAATGAGTGGTGGAAATGGGCTGAATACACAGGATACAAAAATAATAATGGAAAGGAGTGCGTAATTTGTGCGTCAGAAAAACCTCGCACTCAGGTAATTGCCATACCGTGGGGATCAGGGGAATGCAGGACCTGGTATAAAAACTGGAAAAAGGAAAAGTGCCAAGGTAAATATACAACATATCCACACACATACACTACAGGAAATCAGACAGTTACTATCCAAATAGTAAACTGCTCGGAACCCTCATGTAGTGATCTCTGTAATGGGACAATGCCAGTGTGTCAATACCACTGCATTTTATATGCTGGGGTAGGAAGTGGCACGTACAATTTGGCCCGAGAATGCCCAAAGTGGCCAGAAACGGCAATGGACGCGACCCCAAAAGAATGGAGGATAAAACCCGACTAACAGATCCAAGATTGCTATTGGAGGGAAAGCCGTGAGGGAACTAAATTAGGAAATTACACAGGAAAATGCAAAAAGGTTTGGAATATAACTGATATCCATAGCCTATACGTCTCAAAGCAAGGGGGAGAACCACCTCCTCCGCGAGTACTGGATTTACAAATAAATCAGCTAGCTGATCTATGGTGGCTGTGTGATCCCAAAAAGGGGTTAATGGCAAAACTGCTGGTGGATTGGATTGGATTGTGTGCTAGGGTCATGCTGGCACAGAATACTGTCCTGCTACCGATGGAACATGAAATGGAAGTTCGAAGAGTGAGAAGGTCAAACACACCTAATCCAGAAATAAAGTTAGATGCAATAGCACAACCTCGTGGAATCCCCAATGAATTTAAAGCGAGAAATGAGATAGCTGCGGGGTTTGAATCCATTCTATTCTGGATTACCCCCAACAAAAACACTGAATGGATTAATTACATTTATTACAATCAGCAGAGATTCATTAACTACACTGATGAGGCTCTTACTGCACTAGGTGAGCAGTTAGATGCAACTAGCAAAATGTCTTGGCAGAATAGGCAAGCACGAGATTGGCTATTAGCAGAAAAAGGGGGTGTATGTGTTATGTTTGGCGATCAATGCTGTACATTCATCCCTAACAACACTGATCCAAAAGGTTCATTCACTAAAGCTATGACCAAATTACAAAATCTAAGGAAAGAAATGCATGACAATGCTGGATTTGGCCATAATATTTGGAATTGGCTTGATAATGTATTCGGACAATGGGGAGCATGGTTTGCAAAGGCAGGGGTTATAATGGTAGTAGTAATAATCATAATTGGACTAATCTTTTGTTGTTTACTGCCTGCTTTGAGATCTTTTATTACCAGACTAATGATGCGACAAATGGTAGTGCGAATGGAGAATGAACAAATCCCCGAACAAGAAGTCCAGGAATGGGGTCAAGTTGAATTACCCCCACCGAAAAGACTCATGATAACTTTGATTGAGACTGACGCTCCTTGTTTTGCAATGTAGCACGAAAGACTGCAAAAGAGGGGAAGATCTGTTTCAATGCGTTAAAAGAAGATGGAAATTTGATTTGTATACCAGTGATCAGTATTTTCCTTCCTCAGGAACAAGGACTGTTGACACAAACTCTACCGCTCAAGTTCATGGTTCACCGAATTCGACCCAGGAAACTGAGCTATCAACTGAACTGACAAAACAAGAGCAATCACTGAAATTGAAGCTGAAAGACTGTATAAACTAAATAGTAGTAGCGGCGACTAAGCGCGGGAAAAGAATTGTGTAAACTGTGATAAATTGTACTCTCCCTCCTTGTGATAGCATGGGAAAAGTAGGGGTAGGATGTATGGGGATAATACTAGTACTTAGTATGGGGTGTGGCAAGAGTAAAAATGAACAGGAAGAAGACAGATCGCATATAAATACTTACCTATATATGTCATATATGTATGCAGAAAGATTGAACATAAGCAAATGTTGGGTCTGCACTCATGTCCCAAGCCATTCCCAAGAAGGCCTACCACTCCAGTCTCTCCCTTTCAGATTTCAGAAACTATAGAATGGATATTGAGACAAAATAAGACAGGGGAAGGAGGAAACATGACAATGTGGGAGTCAGCTGGGTATAGAATGACCAGGTTTGCTACATGGTACCAACCAACCTACGACCATTCCCAGTTCCCACCTGTTCCGACGGTCCTAAAATCAAGTGGACCAGGATCCTTCTGTTTAAAGAAAAATGTGGATGGAGCAAGAGTTGGAGAAAGTAAATGTCAGCAAACTGTAGAATGGCAACCACCTGTGAAAGATTTAAGTACAGCTGGTATGTTCAAAATAGACTGGACTGAAGTATGCAACATCACATCAAGCAACGTGTGGGAAGGAAAAGCTGTACAACCTTGGATGACGTTGGCTGATACCTTTACGGCCTACAATGGAACTTACTTTATATGCGGTACAAAGGCATATCCCTGGCTTCCTGCGAACTGGACAGGCTCCTGTTATCTGGGATATGTAGTGCCCTATATGCACCACATGCCTTCCCTACGAAGCTACCCTTCGCGAGCAAAACGAACAATCAGTAAGACTGACTGGTTCTTTATGATGGCCTTTCCATTACATGGGACAGGAAGAACGGCAAACGAGTTAATTCTGATGGCCACAGCCCTGGAACAACTGGCTAATATCACTGCAGCTGAAGCTCGATAAACATGGCAAGCCTTGACAGAAGTATCAGCAGAACTGATGGCAGTCGGCACAGTCGCCCTGCAAAATAGACTGGCTTTGGACTATCTATTGGCCTCGCAGGGAGGAACATGTGCCATAATTTAACAAGAATGCTGTACTTACATACCAGATAAATCTGAGAATATAACTAACCTTGCAAAGCATATCGAGGCACAAGCAGACCAACTCCAAAAGATAGGTCACGAATTCCATGATTATAACCCACCTGGATGGTTAGGATGGGTAGGAAATGGGATGTTTGATTGGATTTTTAAATCATTTATGTTACTGCTGCTTATAATAGTAGGGATAGCGTTAGCAGGATGCTTATGTCGATGTGTAATTAACAGGGCAATGGACAGCATGTACCATTATCAATAGTTTGAAAATAAGAGGAGATAATATGACCGTAGATACCATACGCATAGAGGGAAATACTTAAATGATCAAGCAAAATCAAGGAGGGAGAGATGTGTTAATACAAAGTGTATGAAATGTATTCATGCAAAAATGTATTTTAATGAACTATCAGGTAAAGGAAATCTGGAGGAGCAGTTCGCAATTAGGCTATTAATAAACAAAAAGGGATATTGATCCTACACTTAAGCTCCTCCACATTTCGTGAAACCAAACATAACTAAGACATATATTGGGAAAATATATCAAGAAATAGTTTAGTGAGACAATGATGTCTCAAAGAGGGGATATGTAAGGGATAATCATTGAGACAACATATATTGGAAGGAATAATTATTAGGACACATGGATACTCACATAAATGAACATAAAGGCTAAAAGAAGTCAAGGAAACACACAGAAGCTGAAAGTAATTTCTTAAATATACGTGAGAAAGTCAGACAACGGGAAAAAAGACTTGGCATAGCAGGATGCCCTACAATGGTTGAACAAGCAACAACCTTGGCTGATTAGACAATAAACTTCAGATAAGAAGGCAGGATGTAACCACAGTGATATCATAGCACATTCATTAGTGAAAAAACAGAAAGAAGACAGATAACGTAGGTCTAGTAAATCATGGTGGCTAACGAAAAGTGGCCTTGGGGTCTGCAACAAAAAAAACCTTGACTGTAAGATAAGAATGATGAAATATGAAGCTAAATGTGGATAAAAAGGACTTTCAGAGCACTGGTTTTTTGGATTCGTCTGGAACTCCCGGCTTTATTGAAATGTATTAGCTAATAAAGCCTTGCTGCCTGGAAGATCAAGACTCAGACTCTCTATTCTGATTGATGAACTCTTCTTGCCGTCCACGGGGAACCACGGCAATACCTCACCCTGGATCCCGTGAGATTTAATCTCATGCAACAACCTACAATGCGGTACCTTGTCAAAGGCCTTGCTAAAATCCATGTAGATAACATCAACTGCACTTCCCCCATCTGCCTTCTTGGTTACCCCTTCAAAAAACTAAATCAAATTTGTGAGACATGATTTTCCACTCACAAAGGCATGCTGACTGTCTCTAATCCGTCCTTGCGTCTCTAAATGCCTGTAGATCCTGTCTCTCAAAATACCTTCCAACACCTTACCCACCACAGATGTGAGGCTCACTGGTCTGTAGTTCCCAGGTTTTTTCCTACAGCCCTTTTTCAACAAAGGCACAACATTTGCCACTCTCCAATCTTCAGGCACCTCCCCCGTGACTGTCGATGATTCAAATACCTCGGCTAGTCGACCTGAAATTTCCTCCCTCGCCTCCCACAATGTCCTGGGATACACTTCATCAGGTACCAGGGATTTATCTACCTTGATGCGCTTTAAGACTTCCAGCACCTCTTTCTCTGTAATCTGTACATTCCTCAAGACATCACTATTTATTCCCCCAAGTTCCATAACATCCATGCTTTTCTCAACAGTAAATATGGATGAGCAATATGCATTTAGGATCTCACCAATCCCTTGTGGATCTGCACATAGATGACCTTGTTGAACCTTAAGAAGCCCTACTCTCTCCCTTGTTACTCTTTTGCCCTTTATGTATTTGTAGAAGCTCTTTGGCTTCTCCTTAGCCGTATCTGCCAAAACAATCTTGCGTCCCCTTTGTGCACTCCTGATTTCTCTCTTAACTCTACTCCTACACCCCCCTACACTCTTCAAGAGAAGAGTTCATAGAGAAGGAAATGAAAGACAGCAGAATGCAGAGTTACAGTCACAGCTCGGGTGCACCGAAAGAGCAACTTAATGCGAGGTAGTTCCATTCAAAAGTCTGATGGCAGCACGGAAGAAGCTGTTCTTGAGTCGGTTGGTACCTGACCTCAGACCTTTGTATCTTTTTCCCGATGGAAAAAGGTGGAAGAGAGAATGTCCGTGGTGCATGGGGTCCTTGATTATTCTGGCTGCTTTGCCGAGGCAGCAAGAAGTGTGGACAGAGTCAGTGGATGAGATGCTGGTTTGCGTGATGGATTGGGCTATATTCACGACCTTTTGTAGTTCCTTGCGGTCTTGGGCAGAGCAGGAGCCCAGACCAAGCTGTGATACAACCAGAAATAATGCTTTCTGGTGCATCTGTAAAAGTTGGTAAGAGTCGTTGCTGACATTCCAAATTTCCTTCGTCTTCTGTGATAGTAGAGATATTGGTGAGCTTTCTTAACCATAGTGTCAGCAATGGGGGACCAGTGCAGGTTGTTAGTGACCTGGACACATAAAAACCTGAAGCTCTCGACCCTTGCTACTTGGATGGATGTCAGAGCCATCGGACGATCGTCATTAAGGCACGCTGCTTGTTTGATCTTTGCTACTGGGATAATGATCGTCTTCTTGAAGCAGATAGGGAACTCAGATTGTTGTAACGAGAGTTTGAAGATGATTGCAGATACCCCCGCCAGCTGATCCGCGCAGGGTGTGAGTGCTTGTCCGTGTACCCCATCCGGGCCAGTCGCTTTCCATGGGTTGAGCTTCGAGTCGGCTACTCTGACATCTGCAATGGTGACCTCGGACACAGCTTCATCCGAGGCTTCGGGGTCGAGGACATGCTGCCGCTGACCTCATGCTTAACATGGGCATAGAACGCATTGAGCTTATTAGAGAGGGGTCCGTTGGAGTCAGCGATTTTACAAGCCTTCATCTTGTTGCCTGCTATGTCTTGCAGACTTTGGCATAGTCGGTGGGGGCCTGTTTGGCTCGGATGGGACAATAGTTTGGTCCGGTACTGGCTTTTTGACATCTTTGATGGATCTGTGTCCATGATATCTGGTTTCTTGTATCGGGCAGAGTTGGACGCCTCAGACCGAGACCTCAGTAAGCAGTGGATACCCTGTTCATCCATGGTTTCTCGTTGGGAAACACACGCAATATATTCTTGGGCACACAGTCTTCTCCACGCTTCCTAATGAAGTCAGTTACTGTGGTGACGCACTCGCTCAGGCTGGTCACAGAGTTTTAAAATACTGACCAGACCACAGGCCCTAAGCAGTCACGTAGGAGATCTTTCGATTCCTCAGAACAACAATTCACGACTTTATTTGATGGATTCTCCCACTTTAGTTTCTTCTTGACAGCCTGGAGCAGGAGCACAGCCTTGTGGTCTGATTTGTCCAACTCTCTCTTACCCCAGTTGCGTCTTTCCTGATGCAGACGCTCAAAGAACAAAGGCAAAGAAATGGACAGCACAGGAATAGGCCCTACGACCGAGGGCAGCACGGTAGCACAGTGGTTAGCACTGCTGCTTCACAGCTCCAGGGACCTGGGTTCGATTCGCGGCTTGGGTCACTGTCTGTGTGTAGTTTGCACATTCTCCTCGTGTCTGCGTGGGTTTCCTCCGGGTGCCCCGGTTTCCTTCCAAAGATGTGCAGGTTAGGTTGATTGGCCATGCTAAAATTGGCCTTACAGTCCTGAGATGCGGAGGTTAGAGGGAATGTGGGTAAATATGTTGGGGTATGGGGGTAGGGCCTGGGTGGGACTGTCGTCGGTGCAGACTCGAGGCCGAATGGCCTCTTCCTGTGCTGTAGGGTTTTTATGATTCTATGACCCTCCAAACCTGTGCTGATCATGATGCCTTATTTTAAAATAAAACCTGCTGCGCTTACTCGGTCAGTATCCCTCTTACCTCCTATTAATGCATCAATCCAGATGCCTCTTAAATGTTGCTAATGTGCCTGATTCCACCACCTCCCCTGGCAGCGCATTCCAGGCACCGACACTCTCTGTGTGGAAAACATCCCCCGCACATCTCCCTTAATATTTCATCCTGCCATCTTGAACCTGTGCCTCCTTGTAACTGAACCTTCCACCCTCGGAGAAAACCCTCTGACGATCCACCCTGTCTGTGCCTCCCACAATTTTGTAGACCTCTATCAGGTCTCCCCTCAGCCTTCGTCTTTCCAGTGAAAACAATCCTGATTTATTCAACCTCTCCTCATAGCCAGCGGAGCTGACTTCTCTCTCAGTTAAGTTACTGTTATAAACACCATTCCTCTCACAATAACTGCTTGCCCCATCATCACGCCCTCACTCCCGCCCCATCTATCCTTCTGTCTTCCTCTTTTTCACTTTCACTCGCTCAGAGTCTTCCTCTCTCACTCTTATTCATTCATTTTCCCAGCCTCGCACTCTTTCTAGATTCAGCCCATCCCACAAGCCGTCCCTCTCTCTCGTGCTCATCTCTCTCCTTCCACATCTGGGCACGTTTCTGAACACTGTATCAGATGTGGGTCCAGTGTCATTTGGAGCCTGTGCATTGCTGGTCACAGTTAAATCTGTTATTTTACTGCTCTAAGAGGTGATGTGATTGTATCTGCTGCAGGGCCTGAATTTTCTGAGATGCCCCATTGCTTCTGAATATTTTCTCCGTTTGAGAAGCTGCAGTAGATTTTGGGATAAAAACAAATTTCTTTGCAGACTAAATAGTTCCAAATTATTGATCAACAGAATTTTGCAATTGATGCTAAACTCTAACCTACTTAAATCACATCACAGAATGTCCACAGTTAAAGATCACACAGAGAGACACGGTAACAATTGGGACTCAATTACTGAAATGTCACAGTCCAGTAACAGATATCACTGAAACTATCTGAGATCTCGAGGTGGAACTGATGGTGTTTGAGTGGACAGCATCTTTCCACTTGTTATTAGTTGATAAATGTGATCAACATAATCCAGTGTTTGGAAAGAAGTCAATACTAAAAATAAATATTTTCCATCACTGAACTCAATGTCGTAATCTGTTTGTTCATATATTTTAAAAAAACGTCAAACCAGGTTTCTGCCACAATGTCCCTAAGGTGACTTTACAGTGTATAAATTAAAGGCTTTGGGAATATATAACATCAGATGTTAAAGTCAGAGAGACTGCCAGCAGCTCGAAGGGACACATCACTTCACACTGAAGATGCTGTATCCAGTTCAGATAGCTGAGAGAATAATCTACCCAATCATCGCCATTATTGGTGTTCCCGGTGAGTGACTCTAACCAGTGAGGTTGTGTAAATCTGTGTGTGAACGGCTCTCTGATTCTAAACTCTGAGTGAAAATGCTCCAAGCTGATCTCGTGGTCACTGTTATAAAGACACCAGGTCAACGATTTAATTAACTTAAATCAAATGGCTTGAAGTCTCTCTGTGTTTTTAATCCTTTTCATCAACTGACAATGAGCCTCTGTATGTTATTCACGGGCTCACTGCTCAATGAAGTTAATGTATTGAGGAGTGAACTACTCAATCTTATCTATTGTAAGATTGGACCTCAGTGAAGGTGATCTCTCTGAAATAATGTTCAGTGGGATTAAGAATATAATGGAAATGTGAGTGTGGGTCACTAACCAGAGTGGAATACCTGACACCAGTGAACAAGTATTGCAGGGTATATTTGTCAGTGTAAAATTGTACTGATTGCGGTTCTTTCACCTGAGTGGAATATCTGATCGAAGTCTCCATTAATATCTGGCACCACCTGTCCAAGTAGAATTGTATTGTGTTTCGGAAAAGAATTGCAATGAAATAAGTTGTTTCAATGTTAAATATATCCTATTTTAATTTGGTGAGTGAGATGTCCATTCTGTGGAGCTGCCTCAGTCTTTTATCTTTGGAATATGTTGAAAACAGGAAGAGTTTGGCTTTGTTTGGTGGTCAGTGGATGATGTTAAATTTCTCCATACCTCGGCTTTGTATTGAAAAGAAAGAGGTTTCAGCGACTTCCTGATATTTAAACAAACCAATTACAAACCGTGCAGTATTCAGGGATTGTCAAACATTTTGTGAATTGTTCACATTTCCATTGATCTATAAATGAACTCCAATGGGTTTTTTTCTGGGTTGTTGTGGTTCTGTCTAAACTGTGTTGCTTCTGAAAGCGATTTGTGAATCTGATCACCTGAAGCCCTGAACTCCTCGAAAACATTCAGATACTTGATTTCTACAGAGTGATTGGGAAACATATTGTTCTGATCAGAATGAAGAACCTGACACTGAGCTGTGGTGAAATTAATTTCCAATTCCAATACCCAATTTGCAAGTTTATAATTAATTATTAATGTGTTATTGTGTTGAGTTGTGTTCTTCCACTCTGCTCATTCTCATTCTCAGTTTGGATTGGTTGGTAAATTTTGGAACTATAATTTTGCTTCCCTATTCCATATTGTTGATGTAAATGGTGAAGGAAAGTGATCCCAGCGCTGATCCTTGTGGAAAACCACTTCCCACCTTCCAGCAGTCAGAGTAAATCCCTTTAACTCCCACTGCCTGTGTTGTGTCTTTGTAACCAGCTTCTAGTCATTCTGCTGCTGGTCCACTAACTCCACTTGCTCTGAGTTTACTGAAGTCTGTTAACTTACTGAAGGTATCTAGAAACGCCATGTGTCGGACATCGACCAGATCATTCCTGATAATTGTGAAAATTATTCAATGAAATCTGTCAAGAATGATCTTAATTTTGAAACATGTGCTGAATGCTCTTTATCACAGCCTGTGTTACTTGATGTATTTTTTTACTCTTTTGAAGTTAGTTCATTTCTTTTTTTATGTTGAGGTTGTGACTGGACAACTGCTCTTTGGATTTTTAAAAATTTAATTTCTGTTTAAACTCAAGAAAAAACATAAACCTTCTCTTGTTTTCCATTCCAGTGGGTAACTTCTGATAATCAGCTGCTGAAGAAGGCAGACATGACAATTTTCTTTATCAGCTGATGTAGAGAAGATAGGAGCAGGGAGGTGATGATGGAGATGTATGAAACACTCATTTGTCTTCAGCTCGAGGACTGTGAGGAGTTCTGGTGACCTCACTAGACGGAGGATGTGATTGCTCTGGAAGGAACGCAAAGGAGATTCACCAGGATGTTGCCTGGGCAGCAGTGTTTCCGCAGTGAAGACTGTTTACAATTTACATAGATGATCTGGAGGAGGGGACTGAATGTAGGGTATTCAAGTTTGCTGATGACACGAAGGTGAGTGGGAAAGCGCATTGCGTGGAGGACACGGAAAGTTTGCAGAGAGATTTGGATAGGCTGAGCGAGTGGGCGAGGATCTGGCAGATGGAATATAACGTTGGCAAATGTGAGGTTATCCACTTTGGAAGAAATAATAGTAAATTGGAATATTATTTAAATGGAAAAAATTACATCGTGCGACTGTGCAGAGGGACCTGGGGGTCCTTGTGCACGAATCGCAAAAACTCAGTCTGCAGGTGCAGCAGGTGATCAAGAAGGCGAATGGAATGTTGGCCTTTATCGCGAGGGGGATAGAATATAAAAGCAGGGAGGTCTTGCTGCAACTGTACAAGGCACTGGTGAGGCCACAACTGGAGTACTGTGTGTAGTTTTGGTCCCCTTATTTGCGAAAGGATATATTGGCCTTGGAGGGAGTGCAGAGAAGGTTCACCAGGTTGATACCTGAGTTGAGGGGTGTAGCTCATGAGGAGAGATTGAACAGATTGGGTCTGTACTCGTTGGAGTTTAGAAGGATGAGGGGTGATCTTATAGAGACATATAAGATAATGAAGGGGCTGGATAGGGTAGAGGTGGAGAGATTCTTTCCACTTAGAAGGGAAACCAGAACTAGACGGCACAGCCTCAATATCAGGGGGGGGGGCCGGTTCAGAACAGAGTTGAGGGGGGACTTCTTCTCTCAGAGGGTGGTGAATCTCTGGAATTCTCTGCCCATTGAAGTGGTGGAGGCTTCCTCGTTGAATATGTTTAAATCATGGGTAGATAGTTTTCTGATCGATAAGGGAATTAGGAGATATGGGGAGCAGGCGGGTAAGTGGAACTGATTCGCTTCAGATCAGCCATGATCTTGTTAAATGGCGGGGCAGGCTCGAAGGGCCAGATGGCCTACTCCTGCTCCTATTTCTTATGTTCTTATGTTCTTAAGACAGGCTGTTTAGGCTGGGGTTGTTTTCCACAGAACAGTGATGGCGAAGCGTGGACATCATTGAGGTGTTCAAAATTATGAGGGACAAAGATAGGATAGTTAAGAAGGAACTTCTTCCCCTGAGCAGAGGGGTCAATGTCCAAGGTGTGTAGACTAAGGTCAGCAGCAGGAGGGTTAGAGGGTTTCTGAGGAAAATAAAATGTTCCTGTGTTATTTCGGAAATCCTGCTGGTCATCCTGCACAGCAAGATCCCATAATCACACTGCAATGTGGGAGCAGTCAGATTTAAAACACAATTGTAGGTGTGAATTGGTGAAAAGCTAAAACACATCATCACAGATTCACCCTCAGTAACACAGTCACTGTTTACAAATCCATCCTTTTGGGAGGAGCAAGGAATTGATTAAGGAAAGAAAAATAGAGAATGAAAGTAATCTACCGTGGAAGATAACAACTGACTTTAAAAAATATCAATTGGTATGAAAAGAGAAACAGATTGACAAACTAGGACCTTTGCAGTCAGAAATGTGCGATCCCCTAACGGGGAACAAAGTAATAGCTGAGGAATTAAATTGAAGATTGCTTTGATCTTCAGAAAGGAAGATGTGAATAATGTGCCAAAAGTTATTCTTCAGTAATAAATTTTTGAGAGAAGCTGAAGGAAATTTGAATTTGTAGAGAAATGGTTTTGGGGAAAATGATGGGATTGAAGGTGGATCAATGTCCAGGTCCTGATAACCTTCATCCCAGAGTACTTAAGGAAGTTTTAGAACAAACAAAGAATAAAGAACAATACAGCACAGGAACAGGCCCTTCGGCCCTACAAGCCCGCGCCGCTCCCTGGTTCAAACTAGACCATTCTTTTGTATCCCTCCATTCCCACTCTGTTCATGTGGCTATCTAGATAAGTCTCAAACGTTCCCAGTGTGTCCGCCTCCACCACCTTGCCTGGCAGCGCATTCCAGGCCCCCACCACCCTCTGTGTAAAATATGTCCTTCTGATATCTGTGTTAAACCTCCCCCCCTTCACCTTGAACCTATGACCCCTCGTGAACGTTACCACCGACCTGGGGAAAAGTTTACCACCGTTCATCCTATCTATGCCTTTCATAATTCTATACACCTCTATTAAGTCTCCCCTCATCCTCCGTCTTTCCAGGGAGAACAACCCCAGTTTACCCAATCTCTCCTCATAACTAAGCCCCTCCATACCAGGCAACATCCTGGTAAACCTCCTCTGTCCTCTCTCCAAAGCCTCCATGTCCTTCTGGTAGTGTGGCGACCAGAACTGGACGCAGTATTCCAAATGCGGCCGAACCAACGTTCTATACATCTGCAACATCAGACCCCAACTTTTATACTCTATGCCCCATTCTATAAAAGCAAGCATGCCATATGCCTTCTTCACCACCTTCTCCACCTGTGACGTCACTTTCAAGGATCTGTGGACTTGCACACCCAGGTCCCTCTGCGTATCTACACCCTTTATGGTTCTGCCATTTATCGTATATCTCCTCCCTACATTATTTCTACCAAAATGCATCAATTCGCATTTATCAGGATTGAACTCCATCTGCCATTTCTTTGCCCAAATTTCCAGCCTATCTATATCCTTCTGTAGCTTCTGACAATGCTCCTCACTATCTGCAAGTCCTGCCAATTTTGTGTCGTGCGCAACCTTACTGATCACCCCAGTTACACCTGATTCCAGATCATTTATATAAATCACAAACAGCAGAGGTCCCAATACAGAGCCCTGCGGAACACCACTAGTCACAGGCCTCCAGCCGGAAAAAGATCCTTCCACTACCACCCTCTGTCTTCTATGACCAAGCCAGTTCTCCACCCATCTAGCCACCTCCCCCTTTATCCCATGACATCCAACCTTTTTCACCAGCCTACCATGAGGGACTTTGTCAAACGCTTTACTAAAGTCCATATAGACGACATCCACGGCCCTTCCCTCGTCAACCATTTTGGTCACTTCTTCAAAAAACTCCACCAGGTTAATGAGGCATGACCTCCCTCTCACAAAACCATGCTGACTATCGTTAATGAGTTTATTCCTTTCTAAATGCGCATACATCCTATCTCTAAGAATCTTCTCCAACAACTTCCCCACCACGGACGTCAAGCTCACCGGCCTATAATTACCCGGGTTATCCTTCCTACCCTTCTTAAATAACGGGACCACATTAGCTGTCCTCCAATCCTCTGGGACCTCACCTGCGTCCAGTGACGAGACAAAGATTTGCGTCAGAGGCCCAGCGATTTCATCTCTCGTCTCCCTGAGCAGCCTTGGATAGATTCCATCACGTCCTGGGGATTTGTCAGTCTTTAAATTCTCTAACAAACCTAACACTTCCTCCTTTGTAATGGAGATTTTCTCCAACGGGTCAACACTCCCCTCCGAGACACTCCCAGTCAACACATCCCTCTCCTTTGTGAATACCGACGCAAAGTATTCATTTAGGATCTCCCCTACTTCTTTGGGCTCCAAGCATAATTCCCCACTTTTGTCCCTGAGAGGTCCGATTTTTTCCCTGACAACCCTTTTGTTCCTAACGTATGAATAAAATGCCTTGGGATTCTCCTTACTCCTGTCTGCCAAGAACATTTCGTGACCCCTTTTTGCTCTTCTAATTCCCCGTTTGAGTTCTTTCCTACTTTCTTTGTACTCCTCCAGAGCTCCCTCCTTTTTTAGCTGCCTGGACCTACCATACGCCTCTCTTTTCTTTTTGACCAGTCCTTCAATTTCCCTGGTTATTCACGGTTCTCGAATCCTACCCTTCCTATCCTTCTTTTTAACAGGCACATGCCTGTCCTGTAGCCCTAACAACTGTTCCTTAAAAGACTCCCACATGCCAGATGTGGATTTACCCTCAAACAGCCTCTCCCAATCAAGAGCTGCCAATTTCTGCCTAATCACACTAAAGTTAGCCTTCCCCCAATCCAACGCCTTACCTTTGGGACACCACTCATCCTTTTCCATCACTATCCTAAAGCTAACATAATTGTGGTCACTATTTGCCACATGTTCCCCTACCGAAACTTTGAAGACCTGACCGGGCTCATTCCCCAGTACGAGGTCCAGTATAGCCCCCTCTCTAGTCGGGCTATGTACATATTGTTCCAAAGAACCCTCCTGTACGCATTTTACAAATTCCTCCCCATTCAGAGTCCCAGCTCTCAGCGATTTCCAGTCAATACCAGGGAAATTGAAGTCTCCCACGACAACAACCCTATTTTTCCTGCACCTATCCAGTATCTCCTGACATATCCGTCTTTCCACTTCCCTTGGGCTGTTGGGGGGGCCTGTAGTACACCCCCAACATAGTGACAGCTCCCTTCCTGTTTCTAAGCTCCACCCACAGTGACTCGTTACACGACCCCTCTGAATTGTCCTCCCTCTGCACCGCTGTAATATGCTCTCCCACTAATACTGCTACTCCCCCACCTCTTTTGGCCCCTCCTCTGTCTCGCCTAAAACACTTGTACCCCGGAATATTCAGCTGCCAGTCCTGTCCCTCTTTCAACCAAGTCTCTGTCTCTTCCTGGGAATCGCAGATCCAATGGTGGTTATTTTCCAATTTTATTGGACTCTGCGCTGGTTCCTACAGACTGGAGGGGAGCTCATGCAAGCCCGGTATTCAGACAGGACTGGAGAGACAAAACAGTGAACTATAGACCAGTGAGCCTAACGTCGGTGCTGGGGAAGTTGCAAGAGTCAAATTTCAAGGATTTGATAACTTGGCATTTGGAAGGCAGTGCCATAATCAGACAAAGGCAGCATGGATTTACTAAAGGGAAATCATGATTGGAATATCTTGGAATTGCTTGAGGGTGGAACTAGTTGAGTTGACCGAGGGGAACCAGTGGATGGGGTTTATTTAGTCTTCCAGTAGGGTTACTGAATGCATCATCTCCAAATTTGAAGATGGTACAAAGCTGGGTGGGAGGGTGAACTGTGAGGAGGGTGCAGAGAATATTCAGCGTGATTTGGACAGGCTGAGGGTGTGGTCATACGCATGGCAGATGCAGTTTAATGTGGATCACTGTGAGGATATCGACTCTGGTAGGAATATTAGGAAGACAAGTTATTATTGAATGGGTGTAAATTGAGGGAGGTGGATTCTCATCAAAACCTTGGTCTCCTCGTGCATCATTCACTGCACGGAACCAGGCAGGTACAGCAAGCAGGAATGGAGCTAAATGGTCTGTAAGCTTTCATAGCGAGATGATTCCTATTGAGGGATAGGGATGAGTTGCTGCAATTTATAAAGGATTGGTGAGGCCACACCTCGAGAATTTTGTACAGTTTTGGTGTCCTTATCTGAGGAAGGATGTCCTTGCTATAGAGGAAGTACAGCGACGGTTTACCAGGCTGATTCCTGGGATGGCAGGTCTGTCATATGAGGAGAGATTAGATTGGTTAGAATTATATTCAATAGAAATTTGTAGAGTGAGAGGGGACCTCACAGAAACGTATTAAATTCTAACAGAATGAGGCAGGGTCGATTCAGAAAGAATGTTCCCAATGGTGGGGGAGTCGAGAACTAGGGGTCATAGTTTTAAGATTAGGAACAAACCTTTTGGAGCTGAGGTGGGGAGAAATTTATTCAGTCACAGGGTGGTGAATGTGTGGGATTCACTCCCACAGAATGTTGTTCAGACAAATGCATTCAGAATAGTGAGAGGGAATCTCATAGAAACTTATAAAATTCAAACAGGATTCGAACGGGTCGATTCAGAAAGAAAGTTACCAATGGTGGGGGAGTCCACAACTCGCTGTCTTAGTTTGATGATGAGAGCAAACCTTTGGGAAATACGTTAAAAAGTATTGGGAAATACGTTAAAAA
The DNA here is from genome assembly GCF_964213995.1 of Mustelus asterias. Lineage (NCBI taxonomy): Eukaryota > Metazoa > Chordata > Chondrichthyes > Carcharhiniformes > Triakidae > Mustelus > Mustelus asterias. Next base: position 66,154 of record NW_027591067.1, read on the forward strand.
GTAGGGTCACTAGGGTGGCCATTTCTGGGCTGCTCCCAATGCCTCGTGCCAGTGAGGATAAGAATAGGGAGTTGGTTCAAATGAATGCCTGGCTAAAGGACTGGTCCAGGAGGGAGGGCTTTATTTTCATAGACCAATGGGAGGTTTTCAGGAGAGGATGGCACCTGTACAAGAGGGAGGGGTCACAACTAAGTTGGAAGGGCACAAATATCCTGGCTGGGAGCTTTGCTAATGCAGTTCGGGGGGGTTTAAACTAGTATGGCAGGGGGGTGGGGATCAAACTATTAGGTCTATAAGTGTGGTGGCTGGGGACGAGCTTGGGGCTGGGACAAGGCTGGCAAAGAAGAAGAGCACTCTGGGGGAGGACGACCTCACTGAGCCTGGGGGTCTGGAGTGCTTATACTTCAATGCAAGGAGCGTAGCAGGTAAAACAGACGAACTTGGGGCCTTAATGCGCACGAGGAATTTGGATGTGGTTGCGGTGACAGAGACTTGGTTGAAAGAGGGACAGGACTGGCAGCTGAATATTCCAGGGTACAAGTGTTTCAGGCGAGACAGAGGAAGGGCCAAAAGAGGTGGGGGAGTAGCGGTATTGGTTGGAGAGCATATTACAGCGGTGCAGAGGGAGGACAATTCGGAGGAGTCGTGTAGCGAGTCACTCTGGGTGGAGCTTAGAAACAGGAAAGGCGCAGTCACTATGTTGGGGGTGTACTACAGGCCCCCCAACAGCCCAAGGGAAGTGGAAGAATGGATATGTCAGGAGATACTGGATAGGTGCAGGAAATATAGGGTTGTTGTAGTGGGAGACTTCAATTTCCCTGGTATAGACTGGAAATCGCTGAGGGCAGGGACTCTGGATGGTGAGGCATTTGTAAAATGTGTACAGGAGGGTTCGTTGGAACAATATGTGGACAGCCCAACTAGAGAGGGGGCTATACTGGACCTGGTGCTGGGGAATGAGCCCGGTCAGGTCTTCAAAGTTTTGGTTGGGGAACATGTGGCAAATAGTGACCACAATTCTGTTAGCTTTAGGATAGTGATGGAAAAGGATGAGTGGTGTCCCAAGGGTAAGGTGTTGGATTGGGGGAAGGCTAACTTTATTGGGATCAGGCAGAAATTGGCAGCTCTTGATTGGGAGAGGCTGTTTGAGGGTAAATCCACATCTGGTATGTGGCAGTCTTTTAAGGAACGGTTGTTAGGGCTACAGGACAAGCATGTGCCTGTAAAAAAGAAGGATAGGAAGGGTAGGATTAGAGAACCGTGGATAACCAGGGAAATTGAGGGACTGGTCAAAAGGAAAAGAGAGGCGTATGTTAGGTCCAAGCAGCTAAAAACGGAGGGAGCTCTGGAGGAGTATAATGAAAGTAGGAAAATACTCAAACGGGGAATTAGAAGAGCAAAAAGGGGTCACGAAATGTTCTTGGCAGACAGGATTAAGGAGAATCCCAAGGCATTTTATTCATACGTTAGGAACAAAAGGGTTGTTAGGGAAAAAATCGGACCTCTCAGGGACAAAAGTGGGGACTTATGCTTGGAGCCCAAAGAGGTAGGGGAGATCCTAAATGAATACTTTGCGTCGGTATTCACTAAGGAGAGGGATGTGTTGACTGGGAGTGTCTCGGAGGGGAGTGTTGAACCGTTGGAGAAAATCTCCATTACAAAGGAGGAAGTGTTAGGTTTGTTAGAGAATATAAAGACTGACAAATCCCCAGGGCCTGATGGAATCTATCCAAGGCTGCTCAGGGAGACGAGAGGTGAAATCGTTGGGCCTCTGACGCAAATCTTTGTCTCGTCACTGGACACAGGTGAGGTCCCAGAGGATTGGAGGATAGCCAATGTGGTCCCGTTATTTAAGAAGGGTAGGAAGGATAACCCGGGTAATTATAGGCCGGTGAGCTTGACGTCCGTGGTGGGGAAGTTGTTGGAGAAGATTCTTAAAGATAGGATGTATGCGCATTTAGAAAGGAATAAACTCATTAACGATAGTCAACATGGTTTTGTGAGAGGGAGGTCATGCCTCACGAACCTGGTGGTGTTTTTTGAAGAAGTGACCAAAATAGTTGACGAAGGAAGGGCCGTGGATGTTGTCTATATGGACTTTAGTAAAGCATTTGACAAAGTCCCTCATGGTAGGCTAGTGAAAAAGGTTGGATCCCATGGGATAAAGGGGGAGGTGGCTAGATGGGTGGAAAACTGGCTTGGCCATAGAAGACAGAGGGTGGTAGTGGAAGGGTCTTTTTCCGGCTGGAGGCCTGTGACTAGTGGTGTACCGCAGGGCTCTGTATTGGGACCTCTGCTGTTTGTGATTTATAGAAATGATCTGGAAGAAGGAGTAACTGGGGTGATCAGTAAGTTTGCGGACGACACAAAACTGGCAGGACTTGCAGATAGTGAGGAACATTGTCAGAGGCTACAGAAGGATATAGATAGGCTGGAAATTTGGGCAAGGAAATGGCAGATGGAGTTCAATCCTGATAAATGCGAAGTGATGCATTTTGGTGGGAATAATGTAGGGAGGAGCTACACGATAAATGGAAGAACCATAAAGGGTGTAGAGACGCAGAGGGACCTGGGTGTGCAAGTCCACAGATCTTTGAAGGTGACGTCACAGGTGGAGAAGGTGGTGAAGAAGGCATATGGCATGCTTGCCTTTATAGGACGGGGCATAGAGTATAAAAGTTGGGGTCTGATGTTGCAGATGTATAGAACGTTGGTTCGGCCACATTTGGAATACTGCGTCCAGTTCTGGTCGCCACACTACCAGAAGAACGTGGAGGCTTTGGAGAGAGTACAGAGGAGGTTTACCAGGATGTTGCCTGGTATGGAGGGGCTTGGTTATGAGGAGAGATTGGGGAAACTGGGGTTGTTCTCCTTGGAAAGACGGAGGATGAGGGGAGACTTAATAGAGGTGTATAAAATTATGAAAGGCATAGATAGGGTGAACGGTGGGAAGCTTTTCCCCGGGTCGGTGGTGACGTTCACGAGGGGTCATAGGTTCAAGGTGAAGGGGGGGAGGTTTAACACAGATATCAGAAGGACATATTTCACACAGAGGGTCGTGGGGGCCTGGAATGTGTTGCTGGGCAAGGTGGTGGAGGCGGACACACTGGGAACGTTTAAGACTTATCTAGACAGCTATATGAACGGAGTGGGAATGGAGGGATACAAAAGAGTGGTCTAGTCTGGACCAGGGAGCGGCGCGGGCTAATTGTTCCTGGTTTCTCGTTTCAAGGTTTCATTCTATGATCATCTTGCTGGTGCCAGTACAGAGAGAGACTGCGGATAGTTGGGAACCTGTCTCGGGGGCAGGGAATTCATATGGTGTTCGTGGAAGTGGAAATGACTAGGGTTGGGAAGCATTTTCCGATCGGGGCCATTGTGATCTCCTGGACTCGTTTCGATCGCCTCAGGGGGTCGGAGAGGAATTTCCCAGATTTTTTTTCCCCATATTGGCCCTGGGGTTTTCACTCTGGGTTTTCGCCTCTCCCTGGAGATCACATGGTCTGGAATGGGGGGGTGGGGGTGAGTTAATAGGTTGTAATGAACAAAGCATCGTAGCTGTGAGGGACAGCTCGGTGGATAGGATATTGGTATGTAGATAGGCTGGAAAATTGGGCGGGGATCCTGGATTCAGGATTCAATCCTGGACCGGGGAGCAGCGCGGGCTTGGAGGGCCGAAGGGCCTGTTCCTGTGCTGTATTGTTCTTTGTTCTTTGTTTTTTTTATAACTGATTGGAGGAGAAATTTCTTCAGTCAGAGGGTGGTGAATGTGTGGAATTCACAGGAGTTCTGTGATTTCAAAAATAAATGAGATATAGCTCTAGGGGCTAAAGGAATAAAAGGATTTGGGGTCAGGGTGAATCAAGTTATTAAATTTGATGATCAGCCACAATAAAAATGAATGGTGGCGCAGGCTCCTACTCACGCTTCTAGTTTATATGTTTCAATGACTGGGGGGCTCGGCTGGAATGAAACAGTGGAGGACCTCCTAAACACGTCCTCTCTCCCCCCACCCACCCTCCCTCACCCCCCAAACCCCTCCCCCCGACACTTTATCTTCTCACCTCTCCCTATCTCTCGGCCTTCTCTCTCTCTCTCTCTCTTACACCTTCCTCTTTTTCTCTCTCTCCCTCACTGATAACACAATCTAACAAGAACGTTGGGTGAGAGAATTTGAAAACTGACAATTGCATCCTGAGTGGAATGAATTGCCGCGGCTGCTGCAGTTTTATTTAATGATTGATCTCATAAAATTAAACACAGTAACTGTATGGAATGAAGCGAATGGAAAAGGCATCCTGAGGGCCCTGAGATTAGGCCTTGAATTCAGGCCTACTCACAGAGGATGCAATAAACCTTGGGGACAAAGAACAGAATTCTCCCCACCCCAGTGAAACAGAACTGTCCTTTCCAGCCCCAGAACATCCCACACACGGAGGGAAAGGGCGAGAGGGGAAAAGAGAACCACTGTTCCCCACCCTCTGTCCCGCCGGCACACCCCTCATACACCCCACAACAATAAAAAAACAGCAAATCACAAGGGGGTTTTATTTTACATGAACTACAAGATGCAACATTGAAGCAAATGGTTGGAGAGAGAGAGGGAAAGTTGAAGTGACAGAGGTAGAGATATTGAACCCCCTGCCCTACCCACTCCCTCATAAAAAATGATTAATCCTCCAAATCGCACCACCCTGTCTAAAAACACAAACAGGACACAGGGATTGAGCATAAGTCTTTACCAAGGCCAGGGGTTTGATTTTTAGCCCCTCCACCCTCCCAAATTTCCCTTTTAAGTTGTGTGGTTACCATTTTCAGTTCTGTAAATGCTGCAAGTCATTGATGCACAGCACGATCCCATGGGTAGCAATGTTTCCACACCGCCCAGCCCAGTCGGCAAGTGGCTCAAACCTCAACTGGGAAGAAACTGTTCATTTCCTCAGGATACAATTCAAAACAGACTGTCTCAGGACTGGAGTGTTTGAACATCACGCTTTCTGGAAAGATGTGACAGGGACATCAGCAGTTACTGTTCTCAGGAAACCCTCTACCCCCGAATCCTGTGACATTTTCCCTCCACCCCAACTCCACAATGTTCAGCTATCTCTCCCCCTGTTTAACCTGATCCTCCCTTTTCTCTCTCACTCCGTAACATCAGTCCTTCCTCAGCCTGTCCCCCAACTCTCTCACTTCCTCCCTCACAAGCCACACAATGGAGATACAGAGACACAGATCGAGAGACAGTGTCATGAGACAGATGTTGATGCCGTTTTAACAAGCCACGCCGAATTCCCCAAAGAGGAATACCTTGCTTTGTAATGTGAGAAAGGTGTGTGGGAAGGTGTGAACTGTTCTTCATTAACATTTAGTGGTTAACTGACAGAAATATCTGACACTCACTTTAAGTGAACAATTAACAATTTAATAATTTAACCAACAGGGAACTTTAGTAAAAGAAGGCGAAGGCTACTGGGGAGAGTTTAAACTTGATTGTTTAAGAAGGGGAACAGAGACTTCCCCCGGAATTATAGACCGGTGAGTCTCACTTCTGTTGTCGGCAAGATGTTGGAAAAAATTATAAGGGATAGGATTTATAGTTATTTGGAGAGTAATGAATTGATAGGTGATAGTCAGCATGGTTTTGTGGCAGGTAGGTCGTGCCTTACTAACCTTATTGAGTTTTTTGAGAAAGTGACCAAGGAGGTGGATGGGGGCAAGGCAGTGGACGTGGTATATATGGATTTTAGTAAGGCGTTTGATAAGGTTCACCATGGTAGGCTTCTGCAGAAAATGCAGATGTATGGGATTGGGGGTGATCTAGGAAATTGGATCAGGAATTGGCTAGCGGATAGGAAACAGAGGGTGGTGGTTGATAGTAAATATTCATCATGGAGTGCGGTTACAAGTGGTGTACCTCAGGGATCTGTTTTGGGGCCACTGCTGTTTGTAATATTTATTAATGATCTGGATGAGGGTATAGTTGGGTGGATTAGCAAATTTGCTGATGACACCAAAGTCGGTGGTGTGGTAGACAGTGAGGAAGGGTGTCGTAGTTTGCAGGAAGACTTAGACAGGTTGCAAAGTTGGGCCGAGAGGTGGCGGATGGAGTTTAATGGGGAGAAGTGTGAGGTAATTCACTTTGGTAGGAATAACAGATGTGTTGAGTATAGGGCTAACGGGAGGACTTTGAATAGTGTGGAGGAGCAGAGGGATCTAGGTGTATGTGTGCATAGATCCCTGAAAGTTGGGAATCAAGTAGATAAGGTTGTTAAGAAGGCATATGGTGTCTTGGCGTTTATTGGTAGGGGGATTGAATTTAGGAGTCGTAGCGTTATGTTGCAACTGTACACAACTCTGGTGCGGCCGCACTTGGAGTACTGTGTGCAGTTCTGGTCCCCACATTACAGGAAGGATGTGGAGGCTTTGGAGAGGGTGCAGAGGAGGTTTACCAGGATGTTGCCTGGTATGGAGGGGAGATCCTATGAGGAGAGGCTGAGGGATTTGGGATTGTTTTCGCTGGAAAGGCGGCGGCTAAGAGGGGATCTTATTGAAACATATAAGATGATTAGACGTTTAGATAGGGTGGATAGTGATAGCCTTTTTCCTCTGATGGAGAAATCCAGCACGAGGGGGCATGGCTTTAAATTGAGGGGGGGTAGTTATAGAACCGATGTCAGAGGTAGGTTCTTTACCCAGAGGGTGGTGAGGGATTGGAATGCCCTGCCAGCATCAGTAGTAAATGCGCCTAGTTTGGGGGCGTTTAAGAGATCCGTAGATAGGTTCATGGACGAAAAGAAATTGGTTTAGGTTGGAGGGTCACAGTTTTTTTTTAACTGGTCGGTGCAACATCGTGGGCCGAAGGGCCTGTTCTGCGCTGTAATGTTCTATGTTCTATGTTCTATGATAAGTTGGGGGGAGGGGATCGAGGCAAGGTGACTCGGAGTGAGGAAGTTAGCTCACAAACAGAGTAGGGTTATAGGCGGTGCAAGAGGGAGGATGGACGGGGGACAGAGAAGTGGAGAGAAGGGGAGAGCTCAGACCAAAGGATTGAGATGTGTTTACTTTAATGCCAGAAGTATAGTGAATAAAGGGGATGAGCTCAGAGCATGGATCGATGCCTGGAAGTGTGATGAGGTGGCCATTACAGAGACTTGGATGTCTCAGGGACAGGACTGGTTACTCCAGGTGCCGGGATTCAGATGTTTCAGGAAGGACATGGAGGGAGGCAAGAGAGGGGGTGGCGTGGCACTGCTGATCAGGGATAGTGTCACAGCTGGAGAGAAGGTGTAAGGTGTGGAGGGATTGTCCACAGAGTCTCTGTGGGTGGAAGTTCGGAGTGGGAAGGGGTCGGTCACTTTGCTGGGAGTTTTCCATCGGCCGCCCAATAGTGACAGGGAGGTGGAGGAGCAGATAGGGAAACAGATCCTGGGGAGTTGCAGTAATAGCAGATTTGCTGTGATGGGAGACTTTAATTTCCCAAACATAGATTGGAATATCCCTAGGGTAAGGAGATTGGATGGGGAGGAGTTCGTTCGGCGTGTTCAGGAGGGTTTCCTGACACAGCATGTGGACAAGCCTACAAGAGGAGAGGCGTTTGACAAAGTCCCTCATGGTAGGCTGGTGCAAAACGTTGGATCTCATGGGATAAAGGGGGAGGTGGCTAGATGGGTGGAGAACTGGCTTGGTCACAGAAGACAGAGGGTGGTAGTGGAAGGGTCTTTTTCCGGCTGGAGGCCTGTGACTCGTGGTGTTCCGCAGGGCTCTGTATTGGGACCTCTGCTGTTTGTGATTTATATAAACGATCTGGAAGAAGGTGGAACTGGGGTGATCAGTAAGTTTGCGGACGACACGAAAATGGCTGGACTTGCAGATAGTGAGGAACATTGTCAGAGGCTGCAGAAGGATATAGATAGGCTGGAAATTTGGGCAAAGAAATGGCAGATGGAGTTCAATCCTGATGAATGCGAAGTGATGCATTTTGGTAGAAATAATGTAGGGAGGAGCTATACGATAAATGGCAGAACCATAAAGGGTGTAGATACGCAGAGGGACCTGGGTGTGCAAGTCCACAGATCCTTGAAGGTGACTTCACAGGTGGAGAAGGTGGTGAAGAAGGCATATGGCATGCTTGCCTTTATTGGACGGGGCATAGAGTATAAAAGTTGGGGTCTGATGTTGCAGATGTATAGAACGTTGGTTCGGCCGCATTTGGAAGACTGCGTCCAGTTCTGGTCGCCACACTACCAGAAGGACATGGAGGCTTTGGAGAGAGTACAGAGGAGGTTTACCAGGATGTTGCCTGGTATGGAGGGGTTTAGTTATGAGGAGAGATTGGGTAAACTGGGGTTGTTCTCCATGGAAAGACGGAGAATGAGGGGAGATCTAATAGAGGTGTATAAAATTATGAAAGGCATAGATAGGGTGAACAGTGGGAAGCTTTTCCCCAGGTCGGCGGTGATGTTCACGAGAGGTCATAGGTTCAAGGTGAAGGGGGGGAGGTTTAACACAGATATCAGAAGGACATATTTTACACAGAGGGTGGTGAGGGCCTGGAATGCGCTGCCAGGCAAGGTGGTGGAGGCGGACACACTGGGAACGTTTAAGACTTATCTAGATAGCCACATGAACGGAGTGGGAATGGAAGGAAAGAAAAGAATGGTCTAGTTTGGACCAGGGAGCGGCACGGGCTTGGAGGACCTATTCCTGTGCTGTATTGTTCTTTGTTCTTTGTACTTGATCTGATTCTGACCAATGAGCCTGGACAGGTGTCAGATCTCTCAGTGGGAGAGCATCTTGGGGATAGCGATCATAACCCTATCTCCTTTATGCTTGCATTGGAAAAAGAGAGGATCCAGCAAGCTAGGAAAGCGTTTATATTGAGTAGGGGAAAATATGAAGACATAAGGCAGCAAATTAGAGGAGTAAATTGGAAGGGGGTGTTCTCGGGGAAATCTACTGAAGAGAGGTGGCAGTTTTTCAAGGAATGTCTGTCGAGAGTTCTACAGGACAATGTTCCGAGCAGACAGGGAGGAGTTGGTAGGTTAAAGGAACCGTCGTGCACGAAAGCTGTGCGGGACCTAGTCGAGAAGAAAAGGAAAGCGTACAAAAGGTTCAGAGAGCTTGGCGAAGATAGGGATCTAGATGAGTATACCGCTTGTAGGAAGGGACTAAAGAAGGAAATTAGGAGAGCCAGAAGGGGTCACAAGAAGGCCTTGGCAAGTATAATTAAGGAAAACCCGAAGGCGTTCTATAAATATGTGAAGAGTAAAAGGATGAGATGTGATGGAATAGGGCCTATAAAAGGTGAAGGCGGGAAAATCTGTACGGAACCATTAAAAATGGCAGAGGTGCTTAATGAGTATTTTGCCTCGGTTTTCACAGAGGAGAAGGACATGGGTGGATGTACTGTGGGCTTGCGGTGCACTGAAAAGATTGAGTCTGTGGACTTTAACAAAGAGGTTGTGCAGGAATCTTTGAATGGCATCAAGATAGATCAGTCCACGGGTCCGGATGGGATGTACCCCAGGTTACTGTGGGAGACAAGGGAAGAGATTGCAGAGCCTTTGGCGATAATCTTTGGGTCATCGATGGAGACGGGAGAAGTGCCGGATGATTGGAGGATTGCGGATGTGGTTCCTATTTTCAAGAAGGGGAATAGGGATAGCTCAGGTAATTACCGACCGTTGAGTCTAATCTCAGTGGTTGGTAAGCTGATGGAGAAGATCCTGAGCGACAAGATTTATGAGCATTGAGATTTGTTTAGTATGCTCAAGAATACACAGCATGGTTTTGTCAAAGACACATCTTGCCTTACGAGCCTGGTGGAGTTCTTCGAAAATGTGACTAAACACATTGACGAAGGGAAAGCGGTAGATGTGGTTAATATGGATTTTAGCAAGGCGTTTGATAAGGTCCCCCATGCAAGGCTTCTAAAAAAAGTGAGAGGGCATGGGATCCAAGGGGCTGCTGCCCTGTGGATCAAGAACTGGCTTGCCCAAAGGAGGCAGAGAGTGTTTATAGATGGGTCTTTTTCTAATTGGCGGTCGGTCACCAGTGGTGTGTCCCAGGGATCTCCCAGGGATCTGTTCTGGGACCCTTGCTGTTTGTCATTTTCATAAATGACCTGGATGAGGAAGTGGAGGGATGGGTTGGTAAGTTTGCGGACGACACGAAGGTTGGTGGGTTGTGGATAGTCTGGAGGGATGTCAGAAGTTACAGAGGGACATAGATAGGATGCAAGACTGGGCGGAGAAGTGGCAGATGGACTTCAACCCAGATAAATGCGTAGTGGTCCATTTTGGCAGGTCGAGTGGGATGAAAGAGTACAATATAAAGGGAAAGACTCTGAGTACGGTAGAGGATCAGAAGGGCCTTGGGGTCCGGGTCCATAGGACTCTAAAATCGGCCCCGCAGGTGGAGGAGGTGGTTAAGAAGGCGTATGGTGTTCTGGCCTTTATCAATCGAGGGACTGAGTTTAGGAGTCCGGGGATAATCATGCAGCGATATAAAACCCTCGTCAGAACCCACTTGGAGTACTGTGCTCAGTTCTGGTCGCCTCACTATAGGAAGGATGTGAAAAAGATTGAAAGGTTGCAGAGGAGATTTACAAGGATGTTGCCTGGATTGAGTGGCATGCCTTCTGAGGATAGGCTGAGGGAGCTCGGTCTTTTCTCCTTGGAGAGATGAAGGATGAGAGGAGACCATTAGAGGTGTACAAGATGTTGAGAGGCATAGATCGGGTGGACTCTGAGATGCTTTTTCCCAAGGTGGAAATGTCTGCTACGGGAGGACACAGGTTTAAGGTGATGAGGGGTAGGTACAGGGGAAATGTTGGGGGGAAGTTTTTCACACAGAGGGTGGTGGGCGATTGGAATCGGTTGCCGTCAGTGGTGGTGGAGGCAAACTCAATACGGTCTTTCAAGAGACTCCTGGATGAGTACATGGGACTTAATAGGATGGAGGGTTATGGGTAGGCCTAAAAGGTCGGGATATGTTCGGCACAACTTGTGGGGCCGAAGGGCCTGTTTTGTGCTGTAGTTTTCTATGTTTCTATGTTTCTAAGTAGCATTGTGATTAAAGTAAGATTCTACTGGAATGTTGTTCAAATACACACAAGGACATTCATTCACAGAAAAAAAAGAACATAATTTAGTCACTCGCAAAAATGTATCCAACTAGATTTTGTGGCTTTGGAAAACCTTTGGCGATCGTTAAGGTGTGGGATGGAAGGAAATTTGGCCGAATGGATAAGTACCTGGCGATCTCATAGAAGACAGAGGTTGGTGGTGGATGGAAAGTTTTCAGACTGGAGACCAGTTACCAGCAGTGTACCACAGGGATCAGTGCTTGGTCCTCTGCTATTTGTGATTTTTATCAATGACTTGCAGGAGGGGGCTGAAGGGTGGATCAGTAAATTTGCTGATGACACCAAGATTGGTGGAGTAGTGGATGAGGTGGAGGGCTGTTGTCGGCTGCAAAGAGACATAGATAGGATACAGAGCTGGGCCGAAAAATGGCAGATGGAATTTAACCCGGATAAGTGCGAGGTGACTCATTTTGGTAGGACAAATTTGAATGCGGATTACAGGGTCAACGGCAGGGTTCTGAGGAATGTGAAGGAACAGAGAGATCTTGGAATTCATATCCACTGATCTCTGAAGGTTGCCACTCAAGTAGATAGAGCTGTGAAGAAGGCCTGTAGTGTGTTAGCGTTTATTAACAGGGGGCTTGAGTTTAAGAGCCATGGGGTTATGCTGCAACTATACAGGACCGTGGTGAGACCATATTTGGAATATTGTGTGCAGTTCTGGTCGCCTCACTATGGGAAGGATGTGGAAGCATTGGAGGGAGTGCAGAGGAGATTAACCAGGATGCTTCCTGGTTTGGAGGGTAAGTCTTATGAGGAAAAGTTGAGGGTGATGCGCGATTAATCCACTCGGGAGGCTAGATCGTACCCGGGAATAAAGGCTTTAATTCGCAACAAGAATAGAGCATACTGCTTAACAATACTATCCCAGACTAAGGGTCACTAGGAAGTGCAGTGACCTTTATACTCCTATAAGAAGGCGGAGCCAAACGGAGTGTATCACAGAACAATACCAACAGGTGGAGCACCCCAACCCTAACCCCAACAGTAACAAGAGTAACATATGTACAAGTACCCATAGTGATAACCATCTATGGTTCAGTACCCAAAGTGGTAACCGTCTATGGTTCACCACATAGGGTGATGGGGCTTTTCTCTTTGGAGTGGAGGAGGGTGAGGGGTGACTTAATAGAGGTTTATAAGATGATGAGGGGGATAGATAGAGTGGACGTTCAGAGACTATTTCCTCGGCTGGATGTAACTGTGACTATGGGGCACAACTATAAGGTTCATATTGGGAGATATAGGAGGGATGTCCGAGGTAGATTTTTTACTCAGAGAGTGGTTGGGTTGTGGAATGGACTGCCTGCAGGGATAGTGGAGTCGGACACTTGGAACTTTCAAGCGGTTATTGGATAGGCTTGTGGAGCACACCAGGATGATAGGGAGTGGGATAGCTTGATCTTGGTTTCAGACAAAGCTTTGCACAACATCGAGGGCAGAAGGGCCTGTACTGTGCTGTACTGTTCTATGTTCTACGTTCTATGTCTTTCTATTCCGCTACCTGCAAGTTATTTCTGATTCAGTTCGATAGATGGAGCGGTCTATTAAGTGATATTCAAAGCTGGAGAGAGCTGCTCTTTCCCTCTCTAGGCTTTGAGAGGTGGCAGTCCTTCAGTTGAACTGCAGGCAGGCAGTCAATCTCCTATTTTAAACTGTGATGACCTATGAATTTTCCTGCACCAGGATTGATCTGATCTTGTCGACAACAATAAATTAACATTTGATAGCTTCCTGATAGCTGAGTGTCTTCTTTGAACTGATAGGCTGAACCCAAAATTCAAAAACCTGCAAAGCCTGTTACCATGGCAACCTTGATGCTTGATCTTGGCTGCAAATGTTGCCGTCTGTGTGCTCTGTCTGTACCTGTAAGTCTCCAAGCATTGACATAAGTCCAACTTTAAAGGGACACAAAACCAGCTTTTAAAGGGACCACACTTCACAAACTCAGCTTCCCAACACCAGACATAGAGCGAGAGCTCCGACAATCACCACCACAGCAAACTGTATTCAAATAGAACCCTGTGCATTTCATTTCACCCTCACATTTATCTCTCTGCCTCACACACATTTTTTACTCCACAATTACACCCGCCTCAAGTTAAACAGCTTTCATTCCAGGCCATCAAGAATTATTTACAGTGATGAGATTAATTGTTAATCTGACCTCACTGCTGTTAATTTAGAGATGACTGATATAACTTGTGCACAGGAAGATCCAAAGCACAGAGGCAGTTTCAAAATTCAGTTTAGAGTTTCTGATAATTGTTTTCTGTGTGTGTGCTTCTTGTTTTAATGTACAAAGTGAGGCTTGAATATTGGTCGCACAGTAAGATCCCACAGGCAGCAATGTGATATTGGCTGAATGTCCCCTCAGTCCTCTGCAGAAAGTGATCATGAACTCCCTCAGTCCCATTGTTTCAAGTTGAAGCTTTTTTATATTCAAGGCCTTGGAACCTTCTTTGCAGTCAGTGAGCGATTTTCAAAGAGGATGATCATTATTACAAGGCAGACAAAGGGCCCAGGACAGTGCGTGCACAGCAAGATCCCACAGCCGCTGCACTGCGAATCTAATCAAATGAGACACAACCCTACCCCTGTCTCCATCCTCACACCTGCTGTGAGCCCCTTCCCCCAAAGCACCCAACAAAAAGCCCCACACACCTTCCACTCTGTGTGTGTGCATTGTCCCAAGTCTGGAGAATTCCCTTCACTTCCCTGGAAAGATGAAACTCTCTCTTAACACTGAGACAACCTTTAAAGCAAGATCTGCAGCAAGATCGCACAAGGTGCAGTTCGCAGTGTGGAGTGTGTTTTACACCGTTTAATGGAATGTAACCCTGAAAAGTATGAGCTGATACACTTTGGAAGGAGTAATTTGACAAGGAAGTACTCAATGAATGTTCGGACTTTCGGAAGATCTATGGTAGAATGTGACCTTGGCGTATTTGACCACAGATCTTTGAAAGCAGAAGGGCATGTTGGTAGGGTGGTGAAAATTCCATATGGGACACTTGCCTTTATCGTTCGAGGCATAGATGACAAAGGCAGGGAAGTAATGTTGGAATTGTCTCGATCTTTGGTGAGGCCCCAGCTGGAGTACTGTGTGCAGTTCTGATCACCGCATTATAGGAAGGATGTGTTTGCGCGAGATGGGTGTGCAGAGGAGATTCACCAAGATGCTGCCTTGGATGGAAGATCAACGTTATGAAAAGAGGTTGCGTGGGCTTGGGTTATTAACATTTTAGCAGAGAAGACTGAGGGGCGACCTGATCGAGGTAGACAAGATTATGAGGGCCATGGACAGAGTGGATAACGAGCAACTGTTCCACATATCTGAAGGGTCAGTCACGAGGGGACATAGGTTCACGGTGGGGGTAAGGAGGTTTTGGGGCAGCGGTGTGAGGAAATAATTTTTCACCAGAGGGTGGTGAGGGTCTGGAATGCGCTGTCCGGGAGGATGGTGGAGGTGGGTTGCCTCACATCCTTTAAAGGGTATCTGGATGAGCACTTGGCACAACATAACATTCAGGGCTCTGGGCCAAGTGCTGACAGATGGGGTTAGGTGGGATTTCAAGTATTTCTAATGTGACAGTGCAGACTCGATGGGCCGAAGGGCCTCTTCTGCACTGTATAGAACATAGAACAGTACAACACAGAACAGGCCCTTCGGCCCACGATGTTGTGCCGAGCTTTATCAGAAACCAAGATCAAGCTATCCCACTCCCTATCATCCTGGTGTGCTCCATGTGCCCATCCAATAACCGCTTAAATGTTCCTAAAGTGTCTGACTCCACTATCACTGCAGGCAATCCATTCCACACCCCAACCCCTCTCTGCGTAAAGAACCTACCTCTGATATCCTTCCTGTATCTCCCACCACGAACACAAAAGTTATGCCCCCTTGTAATAGCTCCATCCACCCGAGGAAATAGTCTTTGAACGTTCACTCTACCTATCCCCCTCATCATTTTATAAACATCTACTTAGTCTCCCCTCAGCCTCCTCCGCTCCAGAGAGAACAGCCCCAGCTCCCTCAACCTTTCCTCATAAGACCTACCCTCCAAACCAGGCAGCATCCTGGTAAATCTCCTCTGCACTCTTTCCAGGGCTTCCACATCCTTCTTATAGTGAGGTGACCAGAACTGCACACAATATTCCAAAAGTTGTCTCACCAAGGTCCTGTACAGTTGCAGCATAACCCCACGGCTCTTAAACTCCAACCCCCTGTTAATAAAAGCTAATCCACTACTGGCCTTCTTCACAGCTCTATCTACTTGAGTGGCAACCTTTAGAGATCTGTGGATATCGACCCCAAGATCTCTCTGTTCCTCCACAGTCTTCAGAACCCTGGATGATTCTATTATTATATAACCTCTCATTCTTGGTTCTCCTCATTCTCTCTCACTCTTTCCTTCCCTCAATTTCTTCCAAGCAGACATAAACATTGAAATGGAGAGAGAGAGAGTTCCACAGAGAGAATCTTCTAAACCTGAATTAACATGCCAGCCCTGCTCCATCCTGCCCACCCCCTGTCCCCTCTCAGTCTCTAGAAGCCGCTCAACTCCCTCTTTCAGTTTGGGAAGTGGCTCCTGATTCCTTCAGGACACTTTAAAAATCCTCCCAGACTATCTGACAGGGTTTGAGTGGAGCTGCAGCTAGTGACCACACACTGGAGACTCTCACATCCTGTCCCTCTTTCTCAAATGCTGTCCCTCCATCACCACCTCTGCTTTGACCTTCCACTCCCCTCGGGCCTCCCTCTGTCTCTGCTCCACTCCCTCCTTCTCTTTTCTCCTCCTGACACTATCGCTCTCTCTCATTGTAAAGGTGGATGTTCTTATCTAGGGCCAGGTGTTTGCAACCACACTCACCACCTCTTACTCCATCCCTCCTTCTAACTTCCTATTTCTGTCCATATCTCTGCTTCTTTCCCTCTCTTTCATGTGCACTGTGTTGAAAGGAGCGATGCAATATTTCTGAGCCACACTGCCAATAACCACAAACAATATTGCTGTGAGGGGGTGGGAAGAACCACCTTATCTGAGGGTTTCCAGTTAGGAGTCAGTGCCCAGCTTCCTGTCTCTGGAGAATAGCCTCAGTCAGAGCCCTGAGATTCCTTATTTACAGAAATCAATCAATAGATCGATTCATTTATTCATAAATAACTACTGGGAGGCTCATTTTAAAAAGTCTACCAAAGGAATGGACACAGCTTGTTCCCCAGTTTAAAGAGGGGAGTTTATCTCTTTCTGTCACTGAGGGGATATGTATCCAAACTCAGAATTCACATGGAGCTGGGTGGAGGATTACACCAAGCGCGAGGCTGGGGGAATGGCATGTCTCTCTCCCCCGCCCCCACCCCACTTTGTCCTCTCTGGATATGGTCACAGTGCTGCCCATGGGATCATGCTGTGCTTAAAATCCCCACAAAGAAAGCTGGAAAGGGAGAGGGAGAGATTCTGGAGGGAGGTGAACAGGAATGGGGAGAAAGCGAGATGGAGAGAGCAATACTGGGGTGAGATGGAGAGATATGGGGAGAAACAGGAGGAGAGAAAGAACAATTGGAGAGCGATAGGGAGATATGGGGTAAAGTTACAATGTGAATGAAGAATGGGAACGCACTGGATAAGAGAGAAATCCAGATAGAGGGAATAAAGCTGGTCGGAGAGAAGAGATTAGGAAGAGATAGATAGGGAAGCAAAGGAGAAGGCAAAGAGAGAGGGAGAGAAGAAAGGAAAAAAGAGACGGACAGAGGATATAATCTGTAAATTAGAAGCAGAAAAGCTGCGGAGGAGAGTCAGAATGGGGAGGACATTTGCAGAGGGGGGAAGTTAAATAGAAAAATCCTGAATTGACTTCCAACTCCACCAGCTGTCCAGTGCAGAGACGTGTTCAATCCGGGGTGGGCTCTGATAATTGGGTGCAGGAAGGGATTGCAGATTCTATCTCTGTCCACTTTGGGTCTATTTGGGAAACCCGTCCAGTCTGAATTAATCCTGGAAAACAGATCAGATGAGGAATCACCCCCACACCCCCCTTTCCCTCTCCCCCCACACTCCCCTTTCCCTCTCCCCACCCACACCCCCCTTTCCCTCTTCCCCCACACCCCCCTTTCCCTCTCTCCAGTACATGCTCATTGTTCATCCATAGCGAGGTAAAGAGGAGTGACTTGTTGCAGGAGTCTGGGGGGAGAGATCGACTTTTTTACAATACTTTATTTGTGGGCTTTATTTTTTTTAAAAACATTAAACTGCAAATGGGAAGTATCCGCGGGGTCTTGTGGGAAGTGTGTGGGGTTTTGTTTTCAGCGTGGGAGGGTTAAGAGCAGGCCGCACTTCCCAGCGGGCAGCGTGGTGAGCGGGCAGCGGAGTGAGCAGGGAGTAGAGTGAGGGCTGAAGGGCTTTGGCTCAACGGGATTAGTCGGAAACGGACGAAGCATGTTCGGTTCATCTCGTAGTTTTACCAGTGTACTTGAAGAAAGGGCGATTATGAGTGCAAGTCCAGTTTGTTGTTCTCGGTGTCGGATGTGGGAGCTCCTGGAGTCAGCTCGCCTCCCGGACGCCCATTTCTGCGCCGGTTGCATCAAACTGCAGCTCCTAAGGGACCGCGTTGCGGTACGGGAGCTGCAGCTCGATGATCTTCGTCTGGTCAGGGAAAATGAGGAGCTGATAGATAGGAGTTACAGGCAGGTGGTGACCCCGGGGCCACAGGAGAAAGACACGTGGGTCACAGGTTGGAAGGGGAAAGGTCAGGAACTAGAGAGCACCCCGGTGGCTGTGCCCCTTCTGAATAAGTACTCCTGTTTGAGTGCTGTTGCGGGGAGCAGCCTACCTGGGGGAAACAACAGTGGCCGTACCTTTGGCGCAGAGTCCGGCCCGGCAGGTCAGAAGGGTAGGGAAAGGGACGATGAGCAAACTGACCACAGCACCAGGGTACAGGGAGCCGTTCAAGTGGGGGGAGAAAAAAGAAATGCAGTAGAAATTGGGGATAGTACATTTTTGGATGCTGTTGCGGGGTTGGGGGGGGGGGGGGGCTTAGCATGGGTAAGCCATGGGGTACAGGTCGCTGCCTCAGAGTCTGTCCTTGGTGCTAAGACGGGAAGGGGGGAGAGGAGTAGAGGCTTAGTCAAAGAACAAAGAACAAAGAACAATACAGCACCCGAACAGGCCCTTCGGCCCTCCAAGCCCGCACCGCTCCCTGGTCCAAACCAGACCATTCTTTTGTATATCCTCCATTCCCACTCTGTTCATGTGGCTATCTCGATAAGTCTTAAAAGTTCCCAGTTTGTCCGCCTCCACCACCTGGCCTGGGAGCGCATTCCAGGCCCCCACTACACTCTGTGTAAAATACGTCCTTCTGATATCCGTGTTGAACATCCCCGCCTTCCCCCGCTCCGGCGCCCCCCTCACCTTGAACCTATCGCCCCTCGTGAACGTCACCACCGATCTGGGAAAAAGCTTCCCACCGTCCACCCTATCTATGCCTTTCATAATTTTATACACCTCTATTAGGTCACCCCTCATCCTCCGTCTTTCCAGTGAGAACAACCCCAGTTTACCCAATCTCTCCTCATAACTAAGCCCCTCCATACCAGGCAACATCCTGGAAAACCTCCTCTGCACTTTCTGTAAAGCCTCCACGTCCTTCTGGTAGTGTGGCGACCAGAACTGGATGCAGTATTCCAAATGCGGCCGAACCAACGTTCTATACAACTGCAACATCAGACCTCAACTTTTATACTCGATGCCCCGTCCTAGAAAGGCAAGCATGCCATATGCCTTCTTCACCAGCTTCTCCACCTGTGACGTCACCTTCAAGGATCTGTGGACATGCACACCCAGGTCCCACTGCGTATCTACACCCTGTATGGTTCTGCCATTTATCGTATAGCTCCATCACCACCCCCGCCCCCACGTTAGTTCTTCCAAAATGCATCAATTCGCATTGATCTGGATTGAACTCCATCTGCCATTTCTTTGCCCAAATTTCCAGACTATCTATATCCTTCTGTAGCCTCTGACAATGTTCCTCACTATCTGCAAGTCCAGCCATTTACGTGTCGTCCGCAAACTTACTGATCACACCAGTTACACCTTCTTCCAGATCGTTTAGATAAATCACAAACAGCGGAGGTCCCAATACAGAGCCCTGCGGAATGCCACTATTCACAGGCATCCAGCCTGAGAAAGACCCTTCCACTACCACCCTCTGTCTTCTATGACCAAGCCAGTTCTCCACCCATCTAGCCACCTCCCCCTTTATCCCATGAGATCCAACCATTTGCACCAATATACCGTGAGGGACTTTGTCAAACGCTTTACTAAAGTCCATAGAGACGACATCCATGGCCCTTCCCTCGTCAACCATTCTGGCCACTTCTTCAGAAAACTCCACCAGGTTAGTGAGGCATGAAGTCCCTCTCACAAAACCATGCTGACTATCGTTAATGAGTTTATTCCTTTCTAAATGCGCATACATTCTATCTCTAAGAATCCTCTCCAACAACTTCCCGACCACGGACGTCAAGCTCACCGGCCTATAATTTCCCGGGTTATCCTTCCTACCCTTCTTAAATAACGGGACCACATTAGCTATCCTCCAATCCTCTGGGACCTCACCTGTGTCCAGTGACGAGACAAAGATTTGCGTCAGAGGCCCAGCAATTTCATCTCTCGTCTCCCTGAGCAGCCTTGGATAGATTCCATCAGGCCCTGGGGATTTGTCAGTCTTTCTATTCCCTAAAAAACCTAACACTTCCTCCCTTGTAATGGAGATTTTCGCTGACGGGTCAACACTCCCCTCCGAGACACTCCCAGTCAACACACCCCTCTCCTTTGTGAATCCCGACGCAAAGTATTCATTTGGGATCTCCCCTACTTCTTTGGGCTCTCAGCATAATTCCCCACTTTTGTCCCTGAGAGGTCCGATTTTTTCCCTGACAACCCTTTTGTTCCCAACGTATGAATAAAATTCTCCTTGAGATTCTCCTTAATCCTGTCTGTCAAGGACATTTCATGACCCCTTTTTGCCCTTCTAATTCCTCGTTTGAGTTCTTTCCTACTTTCTTTGTATTCCTCCAGAGCTCCCTACGTTTTTAGCTGCCTGGGGACATTGGTCATTGGGGACTCCATTGTTAAAGGGACGGATAGGAGATTCTGCGGGAATGAGAGAGACTCGCGGTTGGTGTGTTGCCTCCCAGGAGCCAGAGTCCATGATGTCTCGGATCGTGTTTTCGAAATCCTTAAGAGGCAGAGGGACCAGCCCCAAGTTGTGGTTCACATAGGCACTCAAGACATAGGTAGGAAAAGGGATGGGGATGTAAGGCAGAAGTTCAGGGAGTTAGGATGGAAGCTTCTGGCTAGAACAAACAGACTTGTTATCTCTGGTTTGTTACCCGTGCCACGGGATAGTGAGGAGAGGAATAGGGAGAGAGAGCAGTTGAACACGTGGCTACAGGGATGGTGCAGGAGGGAGGGTTTCAGATAAATGGACCATTGGGGCTCTTTCTGGGGTAGGTGGGACCTCTACAAACAGGATGGTCTGCACCTGAACAAGAGGGGTACCAATACCTTCGGGGGGAAAATTTGCTAATGCTCTTCGGGAGGGGTTAAACTAATTCAGCAGGGGGGTGGGTACCTGAACTGTAGCTCTGGTGTACAGGAGGTTGAGAGTAGTGAGGTCATGGATGAGGTGTCAGGGTCGCAGGAGTGCACTGGCAGGCAGGAAGGTGGTTTGAGCGCCAGGAGCATCCGGAATAAGGTGGGTGAACTTGCAGCACGGGTTGGTACCTGGGATTTCGATGTTGTGGCCATCTCGGAGACATGGATAGAGCAGGGACAGGAATGGTTGTTGCAGGTTCCAGGGTTTCGATGTTTCAGTAAGTGCAGGGAAGGTGGTAAAAGAGGGAGAGGTGTGGCATTGTTAGTCAAGGACAGTATTACGGTGGCAGAAAGGACGTTTGATGAGGACTCGTCTACTGAGGTAGTTTGGGCTGAGGTTAGAAACAGGAAAGGAGAGGTCACCCTGTTGGGAGTTTTTAATAGACCTCCGTAAAGTTCCAGAGATGTAGAGGAAAGGATTGCAAAGATGATTCTGGATAGGAGTGAAAGTAACAGGGTACTTGTACTGGGGGACTTTAACTTTACAAATATTGACTGGAAAAGCTAAAGTTCGAGTGCTTTCGAGGGGTCAGTTTTTGTCCAGTGTGTGCAGGAGAGTTTCCTGACACTGGATGTCGATAGGCCAACAAGAGGCGAGGCCGCATTGGATTTGGTACTGGGTAATGCACCAGACCAGGTGTTAGATTTGGAGGTAGGTGAGCACTTTGGTGATAGTGACCACAATTCGACTACGTTTAACTTAGCAATGGAAAGGGATAGGTATATATCGAACGAGAAGAGTTATAGCTGGGGGAAAGGAAATTATGATGCGATTCAGAGAGATTTAGGATGCATAGGTTGGGGAAGGAAACTGCAGGGGATGGGCACAATTGTAATGTGGAGCTTGTTCAAGGAACAGCTACTACGCGTCCTTGATAAATATGTACCTGTCAGGCAGGGAGGAAGCAGACGTGTGAGGGAATCGTGGTTTACTAAAGAGGTTGAATCTCTTGTGAAGAGGAAGAAGGAGACTTTTGTGAAGTTGAGACATGAAGGCTCAGTTAGGGCGCTTGAGAGTTACAAGTTAGCCAGGAAGGACCTGAAGAAAGAGTTAAGAAGAGCCAGGAGGGGACATGAGAAGTCTTTGGCAGGTAGGATCAAGGAAAACCCTAAAGCTTTCTTTAGGTATGTCAGGAGTAACAAAATGACGAGGGTAAGGTGAGGGCCAGTCAAGGACAGGAGTGGGAAGTTGTGCGTGGAGTCTGAAGAGATAGGAGAGGCGCGAAATGAATATTTTTCATCGGTATTCACACTGGAGAGGGGCAGTGTTGTTGAGGGGAGAACTGAGATGCAGGCTGTTGGACTGAATAGGATTGAGGTTCATAAGGAGGAGGTGTTAGCAATTCTGGAAAGGGTAAAAATAGATAAGTCCCCTGGGCCGGATGGGATTTATCCTAGGATTCTCTGGGAGGCTAGAGAGGAGATTGCAGAGCCTTTAGCTTTGATCTTTGTGTCGTCATTGTCTACAGGAACAGTGCCAGAAGACTGGAGGACAGCAAATGTTATCCCCTTGTTCAAGAAGGGGAGTAGGGGCAACCCTGGTAATTATAGACCGGTGAGCCTTACTTCTGTTGTGGGCAAAGCTTTGGAATGGTTTTCAGAGATAGGATTTATAATCATCGAGAAAGGAATAATTTGATTAGGGGATAGTCAGCATGGTTTTGCAAAGGGTAGGTCGTGCCTCCCAAACCTTATTGAGTTCCTTCAGATGATGACCAAAGAGGTGGATGAGGGTAAAGTGGTTGATGTGGTGGATATGGATTTCAGCAAAGCGTTTGATAAGGTTCCCCATGGTAAGCTATTGCAGAAAATACGAAGGCATGGGATTGACGGGGGATTTAGTGGTTTCGATCAGGAATTGGCGAGCTGTAAGAAAACAGAGGGTCGTGGTTGATGGGAAATGTTCATCCTGGAGTTCAGTTACTAGTGGTGTACCGCAAGGACCTGTTTTGGGGCCACTGCTGTTTTTCATTTTTAGTAATGACCTGGATGAGGGCGTAGAAGGATGGTTTAGTAAATTTGCAGATGACACTAAAGTCTGTGGAGTTGAAGACAGTGTGGAGGGAAGTGGCTGGTGACAGAGGGACATAGATAAGCTGCTGAGCTGGGCTGAGAGGTGGCAAATGGAGTTTAAAGCGGAAAAGTGTGAGGTGATTCACTTTGGAAGGAGTAACAGGAATACAGAGTACTGGGCTAATGGTAAGATACTTGGTAGTGTCGATGAACAGAGGGATCTGGGTGTCCATGTGCATAGATCCCTGAAAGTTGGTACCCAGGTTGATAGGGTTGTTTAGAAGGTGTACGGTGTGTTAGCTTTTATTGGTAGAGGGATTGAGTTTCGGAGCCATGAGGTCATGTTGCAGCTGGACAAAACTCCGGTGCGGCCGCATTTGGAGTATTGCGTATAGTTCTGGTCGCCGCATTATAGGAAAGATGTGGAAGTGTTGGAAAGGGTGCAGAGGAGATTTCCCAGGATGTTGCCTGGTATGGTGGGAAAATCGTATGAGGAAAGGATGAGGAACTTGAGGTTGTTTTCATTAGAGAGAAGAAGGTTCACAGGTGACTTACTAGAGGCATACAAGATGATCAGAGGATTAGATAGGGTGGATAGTGAGAGCCTTTTTCCTCGGATGGTGATGGCGAACACGAGGGGACATAGCTTTAAATTGAGGGGTGAGAGATATAGGACAGATGTTAGAGGTAGGTTCTTCACTCACAGAGTAGGAAGAACGTGGAATGCCCTGCCTGCAGCAGTAGTGGACTCATCAACATTAATAGCATTTAAATGGTTATTGGATAAAAATATGGATGATATTGGAATAGTGTAGATTAGAGGGGCTTTAGATTGGTTCCACTGGTCGGCGCAACATCGAGGGCCGAAGGGCCTGTACTGCGCTGTAATGTTCTATGCTGTCGCCCCCCCACACCCCCCTTTCCTTCTCCCCCCCACACCCCCCTTTCCCTCTCCCCCCACAGCCCCCTTTCCCTCTCCCCCCAGATCCCCTTTCCCTCTGCCCCCCACACCCACGTTTCCCTCTCACCCCCACACCCCCCTTTCCCTCTCACCCCCACAGCCCCCTTTCCCTCTCCCCCCCCCACACCCGCCTTTCCCTCCCCCCCACACCCCCCTTTCCCTCTCCCCCCACAACCCCCTTTCCCTCTGCCCCCCACACCCAAATTTCCCTCTCACCCACACACCCCCCTTTCCCTCTCACCCCCACAGCCCCCTTTCCCTCTCCCCCCCCCACACCCGCCTTTCCCTCCCCCCACATCTCCCTTTCCCTCTCACCCCCACACCCCCCTTTCTCTCCCCCCCACACCCCCTTTCCCTCTCCCCCACACACTCCCCTTTCCCTCTGCCACCCACACCCACCTTTCCCTCTCACCCCCACACCCCCCTTTCCATCTCCCCCCCCACACCCCCCTTTCCTTCCCCCCCACATCCCCCTTTCTCTCTCCCCCCCACACCCCCCTTTCCCTCTCCCCGCACACCCCCCTTTCCCTCTTCCCTCCCACACCTCCCTTTCCCTCTTCCCCCCACACCCCCCTTTCCCTCCCCCCCACATCCCCCTTTCCCTCTCCCCCCCCACCCCCCCTCTCCCTCCCCCCCCCACATCCCCCTTTCATTCTCCCCCCCACACCCACCTCTCCCTCCCCCCCCCGACACCCCCTTTGCCTCTCCCCCCACACCTACCTTTCCCTCTCCCCCCCACACCCCCTTTCCCTCTATCCCCCGACACCCCCTTTCCCTCTCCCCCCACACCCCCCTTTCCCTCTCCCCCCACTCCCCCTTTCCCTCTCCCCCCACACCCCCCTTTCCCTCTCCCCCCACCCTCCCCCTTTCCCTCTCACCCCCACACTCCCCTTTCCCTCTCCCCCACACCCCCTTTCCCTCTCCCCCCACACCCCCCTTTCCCTCTCCCCCCACACCCCCCTTTCCCTCTCACCCCCACACCACTATTTCCCTCTCTCCCCCACACACCCCTTTCCCTCTCACCCCCACACCCCCTTTCCCTCTCACCCCCACACCCCCTTTCCCTCTCCCCCCCACACCCCCCTTTCCCTCTCGCCCCCAGACCCCCCTTTCCCTCTCCCCCCACACTCCCTTTCCCTCTCCCCCCCACTACCCCCTTTCCCTCTCCCCCCCACACCCCCTTTCCCTCTCACCCCCACACCCTCCTTTCCCTCTCCCCCCCCACACCCCCTTTCCCTCTCACCCCCACACCCCCCTTTCCCTCTCCCCCCCACACCCCCCTTTCCCTCTCCCCACCTCCCCTCTTTCCCTCCCCCCCCCCACACCCCCTTTCCCTCTCACCCCCACACCCCCCTTTCCCTCTCCCCCCCACACCCCCCTTTCCCTCTGCCCCCCACACCCCCCTTTCCCACTCACCCCCAAAGACCCCTTTCCCTCTCACCCCCACACCCTCCATTCCCTCTCATGTCAACATCCTTCTTTCCCTTCACATAACGACTCCACCTTGACACCCCCCTGTCACACTGCAACCCCTACACACCTCCCGCTCGAGGAAATGATGCAGTGTGAAGGGACATGGGGACAATGGACACATTTGCAAAGGAGTGGATCGCTAGTATCTGAAATGTAGAGACTGATCATCAGCCGGAAGCAGATTCAATCCAGAATTTCAAGGGGAAATGGGAAGCTGAAGGGTAAATATGTTCAGGGTTACGAGATGAGAGACACATCAAATGAGCCATGATCTTATGGACTGGATGACCAGTCTCGAGGGGCTGATTGATCTCCTGCAGGGACGTACCCTTTTCCGCCCCCTCCCCCACTTCGCCCACCCCCACGACTGTCCTTCCAAGTGAATGTTTGATGGATGAGTGCAGGGGCAGAGTCCTGTGTCTAATTGGTGCTGTATCTGACCTGAGAGAGATGTATAAACACAGTGGAGAGTGAGGTGCATTCTGTATGCAATCGCTCATTCCACACAACCCCTCACTCCCAGCCCCCAAACCTCAACACCAATCTTCTTATCACTACCTGCATAATTACATCACTAAATTCATTTTATTATCAATATATATCCAGGTAGATGCCTGACCTCAGTCCCAATGTCTTTACCCACCAGGCGCATCACCGACTTCATTCTTAATATCCACAGACAAACCAAAGCACCACTCACCTCACTCTCGCTGCTTAGTCCTTGTAACCTCCACATTACAACATCGATTAAGGACAACACAGCAAAAGTGTTACACAAACTGTCTCAAACACTGTCTGACACTCATCTAATATCTTTATTTTAAATCCCGTCGGGTGCTTGTCATCATATGACACAGGTTTAAGGTGTGTGGGGGAACGTTTAGAGGAGATGTGCGATGCAGGTTTTTTACACAGAGGGTGGTGAATGTCTGGAACACGCTGCCCGGGGAGGGGGTGGGAGCAGGTACAATAGCGGCATTTAAGGGGCAACTAGACAAGTACATGGATAGGATGGGAATGGAAGGATACGGACTCTGTATTGAACCGGTTGAAATAGCAGAGGTACTCAATCAATACTTTGCTTCAGTGTTCACAGTGGAAAAGGATCTTGGTCGTTGCAGTGCAGACTTGCAGTGGACTGAGAAGATTGAGCATGTGGGCATTAGGAAAGAGGATGTGTTGGAGCTGCTGAAAAGCACCAAGTTAGATAAAGCGCCGGGAACCGGATGGGAGGTACCCCAGGTTACTGTGGGAGGCGAGGGAAGAGATTGCTGATCCTCTGGCAATTCTCTTTGCGTCGTCAATGGAGACAGGAGAGGTTCCGGAGGATTGGAGGATGGCGGATGTGGTTCCGTTCTTCAAGAAAGGGAAAAGAGATACCCCAGGAAATTATAGACCCGAGAGTCCAACCTCAGTGGTAGGTAAGTTGATGGAGAAGATCCTGAGAGGCAGGATTTATGAACATTTGGAAAGGAATAGTATGATCAGAAGTAGCCAGCACGGCTTTGTCCGAGGCAGATCATGCCTTACGAGTCTGATTGAGTTTTTTGAAGATGTGACTAGACTCTTAGATGGGGAAGAGGGGTAGATGTGGTTTTTGTGGATTTCAGTAAGGCGTTTGATAAGGTGCCCCATGCAAGGGTTATGGAGAAAGTGAAGGGGCATGGGATAGAAGGGGACGTTGCTTTGTGGATTCAGAACTGGCTTGCCCACAGAAGGCAAAGAGTGGTTGTGGTTGGGTCTTTTTCAGAGTGGAGGTCGCTCATCAGTGGAGTGCCCCAGGGATCTGTTCTGGGACCCTTGCTCTTTGTGATTTTTATAAATGACCTGGATGAAGATGTGGAAGGATGGGTTGGCAGGTTTGCTGATGACACAAAGGTTGGTGGTGTTGTGGATAGTGTAGAGGGATGTCAGCAGTTGCAACGAGAAATAGATAAGATGCAAGAGTGGGTGGAGAAGTGGCAGATGGACTTCAACCCAGATAAGTGTGTGATGGTTCATTTTGGCAGGTCGAATAGGATGGAAGAATATAATATTGAGGGTAAGACGCTTGGCAGTGTGGAAGAACAGAGGGATCTTGGGGTCCGGGGTCATAGGACGCTCAAAGCAGCTTCGCAGGTAGAGGCTGTGGTTAAGAAGGCGTATGGAATACTGGCCTTCATCAACAGAGGAATTGAGTTCCGAAATCGAGAGATAATGCTGCAGCTGTATAGGATCCTGGTCAGACCCCACCTGGAGTACTGTGCCCAGTTCTGGTCGCCTCATTACAGAAAGGATGTGGAAGCCATAGAACGGGTGCAGAGGAGATTTACGAGGATGTTGCTGGGATTAAGTGGTATGCCTTATGAGGATTGTTTGAGAGAGCTAGGTCTATTCTCCTTGGAGAGGCGAAGGATGAGAGGTGACCAGATAGAGGTGTATAAGATGTTGAGAGGTATTGATAGAGTGGATTCTCAGAGGCTTTTACCCAGGCTGAAATGGTTGTCACGAGAGGCCACAGGTTTAGGGTGCTGGGGAGCAGGTATAGAGGAGATGTTAGGGGTACGTTTTTCACTCAGAGAGTGGTGGGTGCGTGGAATCGGCTGCCGGTAGTGGTGGTGGAAGCGGATTCGATTGATTATTTTAAGAGACTTTTGGATAGGTTCATGGAGGTTAGTAAGATAGAGGGTTATAGATGAGCCTGGAAGGTAAGGAAATTGTTTGGCCCAACTTGTGGGCCGAAGGGCCTGTTTGTGCTGTCGCTTTTCTCTGTTCTAAGGAAACGTAAGAGTGCAGAATGTAGTGTTACAGTCATAGCTCGGGTGCCTAGAAAGATCAACTTGATGCAAATTAAGTCCATTCAAAAGTCCGATGGCAGCAGGGAAGAAGCTGTTCTTGTGTCGGTTGGTACGTGAGATCAGAATTTTGTATATTTTCCCTGATGAAGAAGGTGGAAGAGAGAATGTCCGGGGTGCGTGGGGCCCTGAATTATGGTGGCTGCTTTGCCGAGGTAGCGGGAAGTGTAGACAGAGTCAATGGGTGGGTGGCTGGTTTGAGTGATGGATTGGGCTACAATCATGACCTTTTGTAGTTTCTTGCAGTCTTGGGCAGAGCAGGAGTCATACCAAGCTGTGATACAGCCTGAAAGAATGCTTTCTATGGTTCATCTGTAAACGTTGGTGAGAATCACAGCTGACATTCCAAATGTCCTTAGTCTTCTGAGAAGGTAGAGGCGTTGGTGGGCTTTCCTAACTATATTGTTGGCACGGGGGGACCAGGACATGTCTGATAGTGATCTGGACACCTAAAAACATGAAGCTCTCGACTCTTTCTACTTCGATGGATGGATGTCAGAGCCAGCAGAACGTCACCATTAAGGCACGCTGCTTGGTTTTTCTTTGGTACTGGGATGATGGTCGTCTTCTTGAAGCAGATAGGGAACTCCGATTGTTGTAAAGAAAGCTGAAGATGATTATAAATACCCCCGCCAGCTGATCCGCGCAGTGTGTGAGTGTTCATCCGTGTACCTCATCCGGGCCAGTCGCTGTCCATGGGTTGACTTTCGAGTCGGCTGTTCTGACATCTGCAATTGTGACCTCAGATACAGCTGCATCCGAGGCTTCTGGGGTGGAGGGCATGCTCATGCTGACCTCATGCTCAACACGGACATAGTGTGCATTGAACTGATTAGAAATGGGTTTGGTGAAGCCAGCGATTTTACACACCTTCATCTTGTAGCCTGCTATGTCTTGCAGACCTTGGCACAGTCGGTGGGGGTCCGTCTGGCTATCATGGGGCACGAGGTTGGTCTGGTACTGGTTTTTTGCATCTTTGATGGATCTGTGTAGATCATATCTGGCTGTCTTGTAGAGGTCAGGGTCGTCTAACTTGAATGCCTCAGACCTGGACTTCAGAAAGCAGTGGATATCCCTGATCATCCATGGTTTCCGGTTGGGAAACACACGCAATATCTTCTTGGGCACACAGTCTCCTGCACACTTCCGAATGATGTCAGTTACTGTAGTGACGTACTCGCTCAGGTTGTTCGTGGCGTTTTTAAATACTGACCAGTCCACTGACTCTAAGCAGTCACGTCGGAGATCTTTCGATTCCTCAGACCAACATTGCATGACATTATTGAATGGATCATCCCGCTTTAGCCTTTGTGTGTCAGCCTGTCGCAGGAGCACAGTCTTGTGGTCTGATTTGTCTCACTCTCTCTTACTCCAGTTGTGTCTTTCCTGATGCAGACGCTCAACGAACAAAGGCAAAGAAATGGACAGCACAGGAATAGGCCCTTCGACCCTCTCCAAACCTGTGCTGATCATGGTGCCCTAATTTAAAATAAAACCTGCTGCGCTTACTCGGTCAGTATCCCTCTTACCTCCTATTAATGCATCAATCCAGATGCCTCTTAAAAGTTGCTAATGTACCTGATTCCACCACCTCCCCTGTCAGCGCATTCCAGGCACCGACACTCTCTGTGTGGAAAACATCCCCCGCACATCTCCCTTAATATTTCATCCTGCCATCTTGAACCTGTGCCCCCTTGTAACTGAACCTTCCACCCTCGGAGAAAACCCTCTGACTATCCATCCTGTCTGTGCCTCCCACAATTTTGTGGACCTGTATCAGGTCTCCCCTCAGCCTTTGTCTTTCCAGTGAAAACAATCCTGATTTATTCAACCTCTCCTCATAGCCAGCGGAGCTGACTTCTCTCTCAGTTAAGTTACTGTTATAAACACCATTCCTCTCACAATAACTGCTTCCCCCATCATCACGCCCTCACTCCCGCCCCATCTATCCTTCTGTCTTCCTCTGTTTCACTTTCACTCACTCAGAGTCTTCCTCTCTCACTCTTATCCATTCATTTTCCCAGCCTCGCACCCTTTCTAGATTCCGCCCATCCCACAAGCCGTCCCTCTCTCTCGTGTTCATCTCTCTCCTTCCACATCTGGGCACGTTTCTGAACACTATCAGACGTGGGTCCAGTGTCATTTGGAGCCTGTGCATTGCTGGTCACAGTTAAATCTGTTATTTTACTGCTCTAAGAGGTGATGTGATTGTATCTGCTGCAGGGCCTGAATTTTCTGAGATGTCCCATTGTTTCTGAATATTTTCTCAGTTTGAGAAGCTGCAGTAGATTTCGGGATAAAAACACATTTCTTTGCAGACTAAATAGTTGCAAATTATTGATCAACAGAATTTTGCAATTGATGCTAAACTCTAACCTACTTAAATCACATCACAGAATGTCCACAGTTAAAGATCACACAGAGAGACACGGTAACAATTGAAACTCAATTACTGAAATGTCACAGTCCAGTAACAGATATCACTGAAACTATCTGAGATCTCGAGGTGGGACTGATGGTGTTTGAGTGGACAGCATCTTTCCACTTGTTATTAGTTGATAAATGTGATCAACAGAATCCAGTGTTTGGAAAGAAGTCAGTACTAAAAATAAATATTTTCCATCACTGAACTCAATGTCGTAATCTGTTTGTTCATATATTTTAAAAAAACTTCAAACCAGGTTTCTGCCGCAATGTCCCTAAGGTGACTTTACAGTGTATAAATTAAAGGCTTTGGGAATATATAACGTCAGATGTTAAAGTCAGAGAGACTGCCAGCAGCTCGAAGGGACACATCACTTCACACTGAAGATGCTGTCTCCAGTTGAGAAAGCTGAGAAAATAATCTACCCAATCATCGCCACTATTGGTGTTCCTGGTGAGTGACTCTAACCATTGAGGTTGTGTAAATCTGTGTGTGAACGGCTCTCTGATTCTAAACTCTGACTGAAAATGCTCCGTGCTGATCTCGTGGTCACTGTTATAAAGACACCAGGTCAACGATGTAATTTACTCAAATCAAATGGCTTGAAATATCTCTGTGGTTTTAATCCTTTTCATGAACTGACAATGAGCCTCTGTATGTTATTCACGGGCTCACTGCTCAATGAAGTTAATGTATTGAGGAGTGAACTACTCAATCTTATCTATTGTAAGATTGGACCTCAGTGAAGGTGCTCTCTCTGAAATAATGTTCAGTGGGAGTAAGAATATAATGGAAATTTGAGTGTGGGTCACTAACCAGAGTGGAATACCTGACACCAGTGAACAAGTATTGCAGGGTATATTTGTCAGTGTAAAATTGTACTGATTGTGGTTCTTTCACCTGAGTGGAATATCTGATCGAAGTCTCCATTAATATCTGGCACCATCTGTCCAGGTAGAATTGTATTGTGTTTCGGAAAAGAATTGCAATGAAATAAGTTGTTTCAGTTTTAAATATATCCTATTTTAATTTGGTGAGTGAGATGTCCATTCTGTGGAGCTGCCTCAGTCTTTTATCTTTGAAATATGTTGAAAGCAGGAAGAGTTTGGCTTTGTTTGGTGGTCAGTGGATGATGTGAAATTTCTCCATACCTCGGCTTTGTGTTGAAAAGAAAGAGGTTTCAGCGACTTCCTGATATTTAAACAAACCAATTACAAACCGTGCAGTATTCAGGGATTGTCAAACATTTTGTGAATTGTTCACATTTCATTAATCTATAAATGAACTCCAATGGGTTTTTTTCTGGGTTGTTGTGGTTCTGTCTAAACTGTGTTGCTTCTGAAAGCGATTTGTGAATCTGATCACCTGAAACCCTGAACTCCTCGAAAACATTCAGATACTTGATTTCTACAGAGTGATTGGGAAACATATTGTTCTGATCAGAATGAAGAACCTGACACTGAGCTGTGGTGAAATTAATTTCCAATTCCAATACCCAATTTGCAAGTTTATAATTTATTATTAATGTGTTATTGTGTTGAGTTGTATTCTTCCACTCTGCTCATTCTCATTCTCAGTTTGGATTGGTTGGTAAATTTTAAAACTATAATTTTGCTTCCCTATTCCATTTTGTTGATGTAAATGGTGAAGGAAAGTGATCCCAGCGCTGATCCTTGTGGAAAATCACTTCCCACCTTCCAGCAGTCAGAGTGAATCCCTTTAACTCCCACTGCCTGTGTTGTGTCTTTGTAACCAGCTTCTAGTCATTCTGCTGCTGGTCCTCTAACTCCACTTGCTCTGAGATTACTGAAGTCTGTTAACTTACTGAAGGTATCTAGAAACGCCATGTGTCGGACATCGACCAGATCATTCCTGATAATTGTAAAAATTATTCAATGAAATCTGTCAAGATGATCTTAATTTTGGAACATGTGCTGAATGCTCTTTATCACAGCCTGTGTTACTTGATGTATTTTTTTACTCTTTTGAAGTTAGTTCATTTCTTTTTTTATGTTGAGGTTGTGACTGGACAACTGTTCTTTGGATTTTTTAAAATTTAATTTCTGTTTAAACTCAAGAAAAAACATAAACCTTCTATTGTTTTCCATTCCAGTGGGTAACTTCTGATGATCAGCTGCTTAAGAAGGCAGACATGACAATTTTCTTTATCAGCTGATGTAGAGAAGATAGGAGCAGGGAGGTCATGATGGAGATGTATGAAACACTCATTTGTCTTCAGCTCGAGGACTGTGAGGAGTTCTGGTGTTCTCACTAGACTGAGGATGTAATTGCTCTGGAAGGAACGCAAAGGAGATTCACCAGGATGTTGCCCGGGCAGCAGTGTTTCTGCAGTGAAGACTGTTTACAATTTACATCGATGATCTGGAGGAGGGGACTGAATGTAGGGTATTCAAGTTTGCTGATGACACGAAGGTGAGTGGGAAAGCGAATTGCGTGGAGGACACGGAAAGTCTGCAGAGAGATTTGGATAGGCTGAGCGAGTGGGCGAGGATCTGGCAGATGGAATATAACGTTAGCAAATGTGAGGTTATCCACTTTGGAAGAAATAATAGTAAATTGGAATATTATTTAAATGGAGAAAAATTACATCGTGCGACTGTGCAGAGGGACCTGGGGGTCCTTGTGCACGAATCGCAAAGACTCAGTCTGCAGGTGCAGCTGGCGATCAAGAAGGCGAATGGAATGTTGGCCTTTATCGCGAGGGGGATAGAATATAAAAGCAGGGAGGTCTTGCTGCAACTGTACAAGGCACTGGTGAGGCCACAACTGGAGTACTGTGTGCATTTTTGGTCCCCTTATTTGCGAAAGGATATATTGGCCTTGGAGGGAGTGCAGAGAAGGTTCACCAGGTTGATACCGGAGTTGAGGGGTGTAGCTTATGAGGAGAGATTGAACAGATTGGGTCTGTACTCGTTGGAGTTTAGAAGGATGAGGGGTGATCTTATAGAGACATATAAGATAATGAAGGGGCTGGATAGGGTAGAGGTGGGGAGATTCTTTCCACTTAGAAGGGAAACCAGAACTAGAGGGCACAGCCTCAATATCAGGGGGGGGCCGGTTCAGAACAGAGTTGAGGGGGAACTTCTTCTCTCAGAGGGTGGTGAATCTCTGGAATTCTCTGCCCATTGAAATGGTGGAGGCTTCCTCGTTGAATTTGTTTAAATCATGGGTAGATAGTTTTCTGATCGATAAGGGAATTA
This sequence comes from Mustelus asterias, assembly GCF_964213995.1. NCBI lineage: Eukaryota > Metazoa > Chordata > Chondrichthyes > Carcharhiniformes > Triakidae > Mustelus > Mustelus asterias. The sequence continues at coordinate 99,889 of NW_027591067.1, forward strand.
GGGGATATGGGGAGCAGGCGGGTAAGTGGAACTGATTCGCTTCAGATCAGCCATGATCTTGTTAAATGGCGGGGCAGGCTCGAAGGGCCAGATGGCCTACTCCTGCTCCTATTTCTTATGTTCTTATGTTCTTAAGACAGGCTGTTTAGGCTGGGGTTGCTTTCCACAGAACAGTGATGGCGAAGCGTGGACATCATTGAGGTGTTCAAAATTATGAGGGACAATGATAGGATAGTTAAGAAGAAACTTCTTCCCCGAGCAGAGGGGTCAATGTCCAAGGTGTGTAGACTAAGGTCATCAGCAGGAGGGTTAGAGGGTTTCTGAGGAAAATAAAATGTTCCTGTGTTATTTCGGAAATCCTGCTGGTTATCCTGCACAGCAAGATCCCATAATCACACTGCAATGTGGGAGCAGTCAGATTTAAAACACAATTGTAGGCGTGAATTGGTGAAGAGCTAAAACACATCATCACAGATTCACCCTCAGTAACACAATCACTGTTTACAAATCCAACCTTTTGGGAGGAGCAAGGAATTGATTAAGGAAAGAAAAATAGAGTATGAAAGTAATCTACCGTGGAAGATAACAACTGACTTTAAAAAATATCAATTGGTATGAAAAGAGAAACAGATTGACAAACTAGGACCCTTGCAGTCAGAAATGTGCGATCCCCTAACGGGGAACAAAGTAATAGCTGAGGAATTAAATTGAAGATTGCTTTGATCTTCAGAAAGGAAGATGTGAATAATGTGCCAAAAGTTATTCTTCAGTAATAAATTTTTGAGAGAAGCTGAAGGAAATTTGAGTTTGTAGAGAAATGGTTTTGGGGAAAATGATGGGATTGAAGGTGGATCAATCTCCAGGTCCTGATAACCTTCATCCCAGAGTACTTAAGGAAGTTTTAGAACAAACAAAGAAGAATACAGCACAGGAACAGGCCCTTCGGCCCTCCAAGCCCGCGCCGCTCCCTGGTCCAAACTAGACCATTCTTTTGTATCCCTCCATTCCCACTCCGTTCATGTGGCTATCGAGATAAGTCTTAAACGTTCCCAGTGTGTACGCCTCCACCACCTTGCCTGGCAGCGCATTCCAGGCCCCCACCACCCCCTGTGTAAAATATGTCCTTCTGATATCTGTGTTAAACCTCCCCCCCTTCACCTTGAACCTATGACCCCTCGTGAACGTTACCACCGACCTGGGGAAAAGTTTATCACCGTTCACCCTATCTATGCCTTTCATAATTCTATACACCTCTATTAAGTCTCCCCTCATCCTCCGTCTTTCCAGTGAGAACGACCCCAGTTTACCCAATCTCTCCTCATAACTAAGCCCCTCCATACCAGGTAACTTCCTGGTAAACCTCCTCTGTACTCTCTCCAAAGCCTCCATGTCCTTCTGGTAGTGTGGCGACCAGAACTGGACGCAGTATTCGAGATGCGGCCGAACCAACGTTCTATTCATTTGCAACATCAGACCCCAACTTTTATACTCTATGCCCCATCCCATAAAGGCAAGCATGCCATATGCCTTCTTCACCACCTTCTCCACCTGTGACGTCACTTTCAAGGATCTGTGGACTTGCACACCCAGCTCCCTCTGCGTACTTACACGCTTTATGGTTCTGCCATTTATCGTCTATCGCCTCCCTACATTATTTCTACCAAACTGCATCAATTCGCATTTATCAGGATTGAACTCCATCTGCCATTTCTTTGATCAAATTTCCAGCCTATCTATATCCTTCTGTAGCTTCTGACAATGCTCCTCACTATCTGCAAGTCCTGCCAATTTTGTGTCGTCCGCAACCTTACTGATCACCCCAGTTACACCTTCTTCCAGTTCATTTATATAAATCACAAACAGCAGAGGTCCCAATACAGAGCACTGCGGAACACCACTAGTCAGAGGCCTCCAGCCGGAAAAAGACCCTTCCACTACCACCCTCTGTCTTCTGTGACCAAGCCAGTTCTCCACCCATCTAGCCACCTCCCCCTTTATCCCATGAGATCCAACCTTTTTCACCAGCCTACCATGAGGGACTTTGTCAAACGCTTTACTAAAGTCCATATAGACGATATCCACGGCCCTTCCCTCGTCAACCATTTTGGTCACTTCTTCAAAAAACTCCACCAGGTTAATGAGGCATGACCTCCCTCTCACAAAACCATGCTGACTATCGTTAATGAGTTTATTCCTTTCTAAATGCGCATACATCCTATCTCTAAGAATCTTCTCCAACAACTTCCCCACCACGGACGTCAAGCTCACCGGCCTATAATTACCCGGGTTATCCTTCCTACCCTTCTTAAATAACGGGACCACATTAACTTTCCTCCAATCCTCTGGGACCTCACCTGCGTCCAGTGACGAGACAAAGATTTGCGTCAGAGGCCCAGCGATTTCATCTCTCGTCTCCCTGAGCAGCCTTGGATAGATTCCATCAGGTCCTGGGGATTTGTCAGTCTTTAAATTCTCTAACAAACCTAACACTTCCTCCTTTGTAATGGAGATTTTCTCCAACGGGTCAACACTCCCCTCCGAGACACTCCCAGTCAACACATCCCTCTCCTTTGTGAATACCGACGCAAAGTATTCATTTAGGATCTCCCGTACTTCTTTCGGCTCCAAGCATAATTCCCCACTTTTGTCCCTGAGAGGTCCGATTTTTTCCCTGACAACCCTTTTGTTCCTAACGTATGAATAAAATGCCTTGGGATTCTCCTTAATCCTGTCTGCCAAGAACATTTCGTGACCCCTTTTTGCTCTTCTAATTCCCCGTTTGAGTTCTTTCCTACTTTCTTTGTACTCCTCCAGAGCTCCCTCCATTTTTAGCTGCCTGGACCTACCATACGCCTCTCTTTTCTTTTTGACCAGTCCTTCAATTTCCCTGGTTATCCACGGTTCTCGAATCCTACCCTTCCTATCCTTCTTTTTAACAGGCACATGCCTGTCCTGTAGCCCTAACAACTGTTCCTTAAAAGACTCCCACATGCCAGATGTGGATTTACCCTCAAACAGCCTCTCCCAATCAAGAGCTGCCAATTTCTGCCTAATCCCACTAAAGTTAGCCTTCCCCCAATCCAACACCTTACCCTTGGGACACCACTCATCCTTTTCCATCACTATCCTAAAGCTAACAGAATTGTGGTCACTATTTGCCACATGTTCCCCTACCGAAACTTTGAAGACCTGACCGGGCTCATTCCCCAGTACGAGGTCCAGTATAGCCCCCTCTCTAGTCGGGCTATCTATATATTGTTCCAAAGAACCCTCCTGTACGCATTTTACAAATTCCTCCCCATTCAGAGTCCCTGCTCTCAGCGATTTCCAGTCTATACAGGTGAAATTGAAGTCTCCCACTACAACAACCCTATTTTTCCTGCACCTATCCAGTATCTCCTGACATATCCGTTCTTCCACTTCCCTTGGGCTGTTGGGGGGCCTGTAGTACACCCCCAACATAGTGACTGCGCCCTTCCTGTTTCTAAGCTCCACCCAGAGTGACTCGTTACACGACCCCTCTGAATTGTCCTCCCTCTGCACCGCTGTAATATGCTCTCCCACTAATACTGCTACTCCCCCACCTCTTTTGGCCCCTCCTCTGTCTCGCCTAAAACACTTGTACCCCGCAATATTCAGCTGCCAGTCCTGTCCCTCTTTCAACCAAGTCTCTGTCTCTTCCTGGGAATCGCAGATCCAATGGTGGTTATTTTCCAATTTTATTGGACTCTGGGCTGGTTCCTACAGACTGCAGGGTAGCTAATGCAAGCCCGGTATTCAGACAGGACTGGAGAAAGAAAACAGTGAACTATAGACCAGTGAGGCTAACGTCGGTGCTGGGGAAGTTGCAAGAGTCAAATTTCAACTATTTCATATCTCGGCATTAAGAACATAAGAACATAAGAAATAGGAGCAGGAGTAGGCCATCTAGCCCCTCGAGCCTCCCCGCCATTCAATAAGATCATGGCTGATCTGACGTGGATCAGTACCACTTACCCGCCTGATCCCCATAACCCTTTATTCCCTTACCGATCAGGAATCCATCCATCCGCGCTTTAAACATATTCAGCGAGGTAGCCTCCACCACCTCAGTGGGCAGAGAATTCCAGAGATTCACCACCCTCTGGGAGAAGAAGTTCCTCCTCAACTCTGTCTTAAACCGACCCCCCTTTATTTTGAGACTGTGTCCTCTAGTTTTATCTTCCTTACTAAGTGGAAAGAATCTCTCCGCCTCCACCCTATCCAGCCCCCGCATTATCTTATAAGTCTCCATAAGATCCCCCCTCATCCTTCTAAACTCCAACGAGTACAAACCCAATCTCCTCAGCCTCTCCTCATAATCCAAACCCCTCATCTCCGGTAACAACCTGGTGAACCTTCTCTGCACTCCCTCCAATGCCAATATATCCTTCCTCATATAAGGGGACCAATACTGCACACAGTATTCCAGCTGCGGCCTCACCAATGCCCTGTACAGGTGCATCAAGACATCCCTGCTTTTATATTCTATCCCCCTCGCAATATAGGCGTTTGGAAGGCAGCGCCATAATCAGACAAAGTCAGCATGGATTTGCAAAAGGGAAATCATGATTGCAATCTCTTGGAATTGTTTGAGGGTGGAACTAGTTTGGTTTACCGAAGGGAACCAGTGAATGTGCTTAATTCCAGAAGGGTTACTGAATGCATCATCTCCAAATTTGCAGATGGTACAAAGCTGGGTGGGAGGGTGAACTGTGAGGAGGGTGCAGAGAATATTCAGCGTGATTTGGACAGGCTGAGGGTGTGGTCATACGCATGGCAGATGCAGTTTAATGTGGATCACTGTGAGGATATCGACTCTGGTAGGAATATTAGGAAGACAAGTTATTATTGAATGGGTGTAAATTGAGAGAGGTGGATTCTCATCAAAACCTTGGTCTCCTCGTGCATCATTCACTGCACGGAACCAGGCAGGTACATCAGGCAGGAATGGAGCTAAATGGTCTGTAAGCTTTCATAGCGACATGATTCCTATTGAGCGATAGGGATGATTTGCTGCAATTTATAAAGGATTGGTGAGGCCACACCTGGAGACTTTTGTACAGTTTTGGTGTCCTGATCTGAGGAAGGATGTCCTTGCTATAGAGGAAGTACAGCGACGGTTTACCAGGCTGATTCCTGGGATGGCAGGTCTGTCATATGAGGAGAGATTAGATTGGTTAGGATTATATTCAATGGAAATTTGTAGAGTGAGAGGGGACCTCATGGAAACGTATTAAATTCTAACAGAATGAGGCAGGGTTGATTCAGAAAGAATGTTCCCAATGGTGGGGGAGTCGAGAACTCGGGGTCATAGTTTTAGGATTAGGGACAAAGCTTTTGGAGCTGAGGTGGGGAGAAATTTATTCAGTCAGAGGGTGGTGAATGTGTGGGATTCACTACCACAGAATGTTGTTAAGACAATTGCATTCAGAATAGTGAGAGGGGATCTCATAGAAACTTATAAAATTCAAACAGGATTCGAACGGGTCGATTCAGAAAGAAAGTTACCAATGGTGGGGGAGTCCACAACTCGCTGTCTTCGTTTGATGATAAGGGAAAACCTTTTTAGAACTGAGGGGAGGAGAAATTTCTTCAGTCAGAGGGTGGTGAATGTGTGGAATTCACAGGCATTCTGTGACTTCAAAAATAAATGAGATATAGCTCTCGGGGCTAAAGGGATAAAAGAATATGGGGTCAGGGTGAATCAAGTTATTAAATTTGATGATCAGCCACAATAAAATTGAATGGTGGCGCAGGCTCCTACTCACGCTTCTAGTTTATATGTTTCAATGACTGGGGAGCTCGGCTGGAATGATACAGTGGAGGACCCCCTAAACACGTCCTCTCTCCCCCCACCCACCCTCCCTCACCCCCCAACCCCCTCCCCCCGACACTTTATCTTCTCACCGCTCCCTTCCTCTCGGCCTTCTCTCTCTCTCTCTCTCTTATACCTTCCTCTTTTTCTCTCTCTCCCTCACTGATAACACAATCTAACAAGAACGTTGGGTGGGAGAGTTTGAAAACCGACAATTGCATCCTGAGTGGAATGAATTGACGCGGCTGCTGCAGTTTTATTTAATGATTGATCTCATAAAATTATACACATTAACTGTATGGAATGAAGTGAATGGAAAAGCCATCCTGAGGGCCCTGAGATTAGGCCTTGAATTGAGGCCTAGTCCCAGAGGATGCAATAAACCTTGGGGACAAAGAACAGAATTCTCCCCACCCCAGTGAAACAGAACTGTCCTTTCCAGCCCCAAAACATCCCACACACGGAGGGAAAGGGCGAGAGGGGAAAAGGGAACCACTGTTCCCCACCCTCTGTCCCGCCGGCACACCCCTCACACACCCCACAACAATAAAAAAAACAGCAAATCACAAGGGGGTTTTATTTTACATGAACTACAAGATGCAACATTGAAGCAAATGGTTGGAGAGAGAGAGGGAACGTTGTGATGACAGAGGCCGAGATATTGAACCCCCTGCCCTACCCACTCCCTCATAAAAAATGATAAATCCTCCAAATCGCACCACCCTGTCTAAAAACACAAACAGGACACAGGGATTGAGCATAAGTCTTTACCGAGGCCAGGGGTTTGATTTTTATCCCCTCCACCCTCCCAAATTTCCCTTTTAAGTTGTGTGGTTCCAATTTGCAGTTCTGTATATGCTGCAGGTCATTGATGCACAGCAGGATTCCATGGGCAGCAATGTTTCCACACCGCCCAGCCCAGTCGGCAAGTGGCTCAAACCTCAACTGGGAAGAAACTGTTCATTTCCTCAGGATACATTTCAAAACAGACTGTCTCAGGACTGGAGTGTTTGAACATCACGCTTTCTGGAAAGATGTGACAGGGACATCAGCAGTTACTGCTCTCAGGAAACCCTCTACCCCCGAATCCTGTGACATTTTCCCTCCACCCCAACTCCACAATGTTCAGCTATCTCTCCCCCTGTTTAACCTGATCCTCCCGTTTCTCTCTCACTCCCACATTCTGTAACATCAGCCTTTCCTCAGCCTGTCCCCCAACTCTCTCACTCCCTCTCTCTCACAAGCCATACAATGGAGATACAGAGACACAGATAGAGAGACAGTGACATGAGACAGAGGTTGATGCCCTTTTAACAAGCCACGCCAAATTCCCCAAAGAGGAACACCTTGCTTTGTGATGTGTGAAAGGTGTGTGGGAAGGTGTGAACTGTTCTTCATTAACATTTAGTGGTTAATCAACAGAAATATCTGACACTCAATTTAAGTGAACAATTAACAATTTATGTATTTAACCAGCAGGGAACTTTAGATAAAGAAGTAGCATTGTGATTAAAGTAAGATTCTACTGGAATGCAGTTCAAATAAACACAAGGACATTCACTAACAGAAAAAAAAAGAACATAATTTAGGGAAACCTTTGGCGTTCGTCTCTCTATTCCGCTGCTTGCGAGTTACTTCTGATTCAGGTCGATAGATGGAGAGGTCTATTCAGTGATAATCAAAGCGGGAGAGAGCTGCTCTTTCCCTCTCTGGGCTTTGAGAGGTGGCAGTCCTTCAGTTGAACTGCAGGCAGGCAGTTGATCTCCTGTTTTTATAACTGTGATGACCTCTGAATTTTCCTGCACCAGGAGTGATCTGATCTTGTCAACAGCAATAAATTAACATTTGATAGCTTCCTGATAGCTGAGTGCCTTCTTTGGACTGCTTGGCTAAACTCAAAATTCAAAAACCTGCAAAGTCTGTTGCCATGGTGACGCTAATACTTGGTCTTTGCTGCAAATCTTGCCGTCTGTGTACTCTGTCTGTACCTGCATTTGAAGCCTCCAAGCATTGACACAAGTCCAACTTTAAAGGGAGACAAAACCAGCTTTTAATGGGACCTCACTTCATAAACTCAGCTTCCCAACACCAGACATAGAGCGAGAGCTCCGACAATCACCGCCACAGCAAACTGTATTCAAATAGAACCCTGTGCATTTCATTTCACCCTCACATTTATCTCTCTGCCTCAGACACATTTTTTATTCCACAATTACACCCGCTTCTCGTTAAAGAACTTTCATTCCAGGCCATCAAGAATTATTTCCAGTGATAAGATTAATTGTTAATCTGACCTCACTGCTGTTAATTTCGAGATTTCTGATGCAACTTGTGCACAGGAAGATCCAAAGCACAGAGTCAGTTTCAAAATTCAGTTCAGAGTTTATGATAATTGTTTTCTGTGTGTGTGTGTTTCTTGTTCAAATGTACAAACTGAGGCTGGAATATTGGTCGCACAGTAAGATCCCACAGGCAGCAATGTGATATTGGCTGAATGTCCCCTCAGTCCTCTGCAGAAAGTGATCATGAACTCCCTCAGTCCCAATGTTCAAGTTGAAGCTTTTTTATATTCAAGGCCTTGGAGCCTTCTTTGCAGTCAGTGAGCTATTTTCAAAGAGGATGATCATTGTTACAAGGCAGGCAAAAGGCCCAGGAGTGTGCATGCACAGCAAGATCCCACAGCAGCCGCACTGTGAAACTAATCAAATGAGACACAGACCTTCCCCTGCGTCCATTCGCACACCTGCTGTGAGCCCCTCCCCCAAATCACCCAACACAAATCCCCACACACCTTCCACTCTGTGTGTGTGCATTTTCCCAAGTCTGGAGAATTCCCTTCACTTCCCTGGAAAGATGAAACTCTCTCTTAACACTGAGACAACCTTTAAAGCAAGTTCTGCAGCAAGATCACACAAGGTGCAGTTCGCAGTGTGGAGTGTGTTTTACACCGTTTAATGGAATGTAACCATGAAAAGTGTGAGCTGATACCCTTTGGAAGGAGTAATTTGACAAGGAAGTACTCAATGAATGTTCGGACTATAGGAAGACCTATGGTAGAATGTGACCTTGGCGTATTTGACCACAGATCTTTGAAAGCAGAAGGGCATGTTAGTAGGGAGGTGAAAATTGCATTTGGGACACTTGCCTTTATCATTCGAGGCACAGATGACAAAAGCAGGGAAGTAATGTTGGAATTGCAAAGAGCAATTACAAAATGTTGGAATTACAAAAGCAAAGAGTCGGAATAAATGGGTGTTTTTCTGGTTGGAGGAAGGTAACTAGTGGCGTGCCGCAGGGATCGGTACTCGGGCCGCAACTGTTTACCATTTATATCGATGATCTGGAGGAGGGGACGGAGTGTAGGGTAACGAAGTTTGCAGACGACACAAAGATAAGTGGAAAAGTGAATCGTGTGGAGGACGGAGAAGATCTGCAGAGAGATTTGGACAGGCTGAGTGAGTGGGCGAGGATATGGCAAATGGAGTATAACGTTGAGAAATGCGAGGTTATACACTTTGGAGGAAATAATAACAAATGGGATTACTATCTCAATGGAAACAAATTAAAACATGCTACCGTGCAAAGGGACCTGGGGGTCCTTGTGCATGAGACGCAAAAGCCCAGTCTGCAGGTACAACAGGTGATCAAAAAGGCAAATGGGATGTTGGCCTATATTGCGAGGGGGATAGAATATAAAAGCAGGGATGTCTTGATGCACCTGTACAGGGCATTGGTGAGGCCGCAGCTGGAATACTGTGTGCAGTATTGGTCCCCTTATATGAGGAAGGATATATTGGCATTGGAGGGAGTGCAGAGAAGGTTCACCAGGTTGATACCGGAGATGAGGGGTTTGGATTATGAGGAGAGGCTGAGGAGATTGGGTTTGTACTCGTTGGAGTTTCGAAGGATGAGGGGGGATCTTATGGAGACTTATAAGATAATGCGGGGGCTGGATAGGGTGGAGGTGGAGAGATTCTTTCCACTTAGTAAGGAAGTTAAAACTAGAGGAGACAGCCTCAAAATAAAGGGGGGTCGGTTTAAGACAGAGTTGAGGAGGAACTTCTTCTCCCAGAGGGTGGTGAATCTCTGGAATTCTCTGCCCACTGAGGTGGTGGAGGCTACCTCGCTGAATATGTTTAAAGCGCGGATGGATGGATTCCTGAGCGGTAAGGGAATTAAGGGTTATGGGGATCAGGCGGGTAAGTGGTACTGATCCACGTCAGATCAGCCATGATCTTATTGAATGGCGGGGCAGGCTCGAGGGGCTAGATGGCCTACTCCTGCTCCTATTTCTTATGTTCTAATTGTCTCGATCCTTGGTGAGGCCCCAGGTGGAGTACTGTGTGCAGTTCTGATCGCCACATTATAGGAAGGATGTGTTTGCGCTGGATGGGGGTACAGAGGAGATTCACCAAGATGCTGCCTTGGATGGAAGATCAACGTTATGAAAAGAGGTTGCGTGGGCTTGGGTTATTAAAGTTTTAGCAGAGAAGACTGAGGGGCGACCTGATCGAGGTAGACAAGATTATGAGGGCCATGGACAGAGTGGATACGGAGCAACTTTTCCCCATATCTGAAGGGTCAGTCACGAGGGGACATAGGTTCACGGTGGGGGTAAGGAGGTTGGCGGAGGGGGTGTGAGAAAATATTTTTCTCCCTCGAGGGTGTTGAGGGTCTGGAAAGCGCTGCCTGGGAGGGTGCTGGAGGTGGGTTCCCTCACATCCTTTAAAAGGTATCTGGATGAGCACTTGGCACAACATAACATTCAGGGCTCTGGGCCAAGTGCTGACAGATGGGGTTAGGTGGGATTTCAGGTATTTCTAATGTGACAGTGCAGACTCGATGGGCTGAAGGGCCTCTTCTGCTCTGTATGATTCTATTATTCTGTAACCTCTCATTCTTGGTTCTCCTCATTCTCTCTCACTCTTTCCTTCCCTCCATTTCTTCCAATCAGACAGAAACATTGAAATGGAGAGAGAGAGAGTTCCACAGAGAGAATCTTCTAAACCTGAATTAAAATGCCAGCCCTGCTCCATCCTGCCCACCCCCTGTCCCCTCTCAGTCTCTAGAAGCCGCTCAACTCCCTCTTTCAGTTTGGGAAGTGGCTGCTGATTCCTTCAGGACACTTTTTAAATCCTCCCAGACTATCTGACAGGGTTTGAGTGGAGCTGCAGCTGGTGACCACACACTGGAGACTCTCACATCCTGTCTCTCTTTCTCAAATGCTGTCCCTCCATCACCACCTCTGCTTTGACCATCCACTCCCCTCGAGCCTCCCTCTGTCTCTGCTCCACTCCCTCCTTCTCTTTTCTCCTCCTGCCACTATCTCACTCTCTCATTGTAAAGATGGATGTTCTTATCTAGGGCCAGGTCTTTGCAACCACACTCACCACCTCATACTCCTTCCCTCCTTCTAACTTCCTATTTCTGTCCATATCTCTGCTTCTTTCCCTCTCTTTCATGTGCACTGTGTTGAAAGGAGCGATGCAATATTTCTGAGCCACACTGCCAATAACCACAAACCATATTGCTGTGAGGGGGTCTCCAGTTAGGAGTCAGTGCCCAGCTTCCTGTCTCTGGAGAATAGCCTCAGTCAGAGCCCTGAGATTCCATATTTACACAAATCAATCAATAGATCGATTAATTTATTCATAAATAACTACTGGGAGGCTCATTTTAAAAAGTCTACCAAAGGAATGGACACAGCTTGTCCCCAGTTTAAAGAGGGGAGTTTATCTCTTTCTGTCACTGAGGGGATATGTATCCAAACTCAGAATTCACATGGAGCTGGGTGGAGGATTACACCAAGCGCGAGGCTGGGGGAATGACATGTCTCCCCCCACCCCCACTTTGTCCTCTCTGGATATGGTCACAGTGCTGTCCATGGGATCATGCTGTGCTTAAAATCCCCACAAAGAAAGCTGGAAAGGGAGAGGGAGAGATTCTGGAGTGAGGTGAACAGGAATGGGGAGAAAGCGAGATGGAGAGAGCAATACTGGGGTGAGATTGAGAGATATGGGGAGAAACAGGAGGAGAGAGAGAACAATTGGAGAGCGATAGGGAGATATGGGGTAAAGTTATAATGAGAATGAAGAATGGGAACGCACTGGATAAGAGAGAAATCCAGATAGAGGGAATAAAGCTGGTCGGAGAGAAGAAGAGTTTAGGAAGAGATAGATAGGGAAGCAAAGGAGAAGGCAAAGAGAGAGGGAGAGAAGAAAGGAAAAAAGAGACGGACAGAGGATACAATCTGTAAATTAGAAGCAGAAAAGCTGCGGGGGAGAGTCAGAATGGGGAGGACATTTGGAGAGGGGAAGTTAAATAGAAAAATCCTGAATTGACTTCCAGCTCCACCAGCTGTCCAGTCCAGAGACGTGTTCAATCCGGGGTGGGCTCTGATAATTGGGTGCAGGAAGGGATTGCAGATTCTATCTCTGTCCACTTTGGGTCTCATTGGGAAACCCGTCCAGTCTGAATTAATCCTGGAAAACACATCAGGTGAGAAATGCAATCTGTGTGAAATATTTGAATGATGATAATGTGCAGATTTGCTCCATCAAAGTGAGAGATGTGTAATTCACAGCTTCCTGTCCCCCAGTCCCTACTTAACCAGCGGGGTTACATTGGCTACTAATCTGCAATGTTAATCTCTAACACAACTCCTCCAACAACCCCGCCACCCCGGGAACCCCATTGGATTGATGCTGAAATCCTCTCCTTACTGTGGCTTCACACATGGGGAATGTTCACTCACTCATTTCCCGCCTCTTGTCCCTTTTTCACTGACAGTTAATTTAGTGGGAATTGTGATCCTGAGTCGGGGAAAGTGTGGCCTCTCCACCTGCACCACTCGCTACCTGGTGGCCATGGCAGCGGCGGATCTGCTCTTCATCATCTTTAGCCCCATTCTCAGCAAGATAAATGATTATTATTTCCCACTGAGTTTCCTGTTCCTCACCTCTGTGTGTCGTGTTCACACTATCCTGCTGTCTGCAGCCACAGACTGTTCAGTCTGGTTCACCGTCACTTTCTCCTTTGATCGATTTGTGGCCATTCGCTGCCAGAAACTGAAAACTAAATATTGCACCGGGAAAACTGCGGCTGTGGTTCTGGCAACAACCGGCCTCCTGCTCTCTGTGAGAAACATCCCCTGGTACTTTATACTGGAACCTGTGTGGATAATGGACAATGTCCACTGGGGCTGTAGGACACAGACAAGCTATTTCACTGATCCTGGCTGGGTTGGATTTTCCTGGTTTGGGCAGGTTTTAACCCCATTGCTCCCATTCGGTTTAATCCTGGTGATTAACGCTCTGACAGTCAGACACATTTTGGTGACCAGTCGAGTCCGGAAGGGACTGAGGCCTCAGAGTCAGGGAGAGAATCGCAGAGACCCTGAGATGGAGAGCAGAAGGAAGTCAATGATTTTACTCTTCAGCATTTCCGGGGCTTTCATTCTCCTCTGGGCCGTGTTTGTTATATTTTTTATCTATTCGAAAGTGAAAGGATTTATTTACGTCACTCTTCCTGAATTCACATTTCAACAAGTCGGAGCGATGCTGCGGGATATAAATTGCTGCACAAACACATTTATTTACGCGGTGACTCAATCCAAGTTCAGGGAGCAGATCAGGATCGCGGTGAAATATCCGCTCACATCAATTATTCAATTAATGAAGAAACAAAACTGACTGACAGCCAATCACAGAGCGGGATCACTAAATCACCGCCTCAGCCAATCACAGAGCGGGATCACTAAATCACCGCTTCAGCCAATCACAGAGCGGGATCACTAAATCACTGCCTCAGCCAATCACAGAGCGGGATCACTAAATCACTGCCTCAGCCAATCACAGAGCGGGATCACGAAATCACCACCTCAGCCAATCACAGAGCGGGATCACTAAATCACTGCCTCAGCCAATCACAGAGCGGGATCACTAAATCACCACCTCAGCCAATCACAGAGCGGGATCACTAAATCACCACTTCGCTAATCACAGAGCGGGATCACTAAGTCACCGCCTCAGCCAATCAGAGACTGGATTGCTAACTGACTGCCTCAGCCATTCAGAGGCCAGCTCGACTCCTGCCCGAATCAGCCAATCAGAATTGCCGCTCACTTCCTGACAGCCAAATCCACCAATGACTGGTCTCCGCACTTTGACTGACAGTGGATGAGCCAATCAGAGGCTGAGCCTTCTGACTGACAGCCGTGTCAGCCAATCAGAACACCGGCAGCGAATGGCCCCGTCCCCAGAGCAAATCCAGGAGTGACAGACACTTCAACCAATCAGGATGCTGGTGTCAGTGTGTGAGGGTCAGTGTCCATGTGTGTATCACTGTGTGTGTGTGTCACTGTGTGTGTGCATCACTGTGTGTGTGTCAGTGTGTATCACTGTGTGTGTGTGTCACTGTGTGTGTGTGTGTCACTGTGTGTGTGTGTGTCACTGTGTGTGTGTAGGTCCGTGTGTCTCACTGTGTGTGTGTAGGTCCGTGTGTCTCACTGTGTGTGTGTGTAGGTCAGTGTTTCTCACTGTGTGTATCACTGTGTGTGTGTGTCACTGTGTGTGTGTCAGTGTGTATCACTGTGTGTGTGTGTCACTGTGTGTGTGTAGGTCAGTGTGTCTCACTGTGTGTGTGTGTGAGTCAGTGTGTGTCACTGTGTGTGTGTCAGTGTGTATCACTGTGTGTGTGTGTGTGTGTGTCAGTGTGTATCACTGTGTGTATGTCAGTGTGTATCACTGTGTGTGTGTCAGTGTGTGTCAGTGTGTGTGTGTGGGTCAGTGTGTCTCACTGTGTGTGTGGGTCAGTGTGTGTCACTGTGTGTGTGTCAGTGTGCATCACTGTGTGTGTGTAGGTCAGTGTGTCTCACTGTGTGTGTGTAGGTCAGTGTGTGTCACTGTGTGTGTTTGTGTGGGTCTGTGTGTCTCACTGTGTGTGTGGGTCAGTGTGTGTCACTGTGTGTGGGTCAGTGTTTATCACTGTGTGTGTGTGTCAGTGTGTATCACTGTGTGGATCAGTGTGTATCACTGTGTGTGTGGGTCAGTGTGTATCACTGTGTGGGTATGTCAGTGTGTATCACTGTGTGGGTCAGTGTGTACCACTGTGTGTGTGGGTCAGTGTGTATCACTGTGTGTGTGGGTCAGTGTGTATCACTGTGTGGGTCAGTGTGTATCACTGTGTGTGTGTGTCAGTGTGTATCACTGCGTGGGTCAGTGTGTATCACTGTGTGTGTGGGTCAGTGTGTATCACTGTGTGTGTGTGTCAGTGTGCGTCACTGTGTGTGTGTGGGTCAGTGTGTATCACTGTGTGTGTGTGTGTCAGGGTGTATCACTGTGTGTGTCAGTTTGTATCACTGGGTGTGTGGGTTAGTGTGTATCACTGTGTGTGTGTGTCAGTGTGTATCACTGTGTGTGTGTCAGTGTGTATCACTGTGTGTGTGTCAGTGTGTGTCAGTGTGTATCACTGTGTGTGTGTCAGTGTGTATCACTGTGTGTGTGTGCATCACTGTGTGTGTGTAGGTCAGTGTGTCTCACTGTGTGTGTGTGTAGGTCAGTCTGTATCACTGTGTGTGTGTGTGGGTCAGTGTGTATCACTGTGTGTGTGTCAGTGTGTGTCAGTGTGTATCACTGTGTGTGTGTGCATCACTGTGTGTGTGTTGGTCAGTGTGTCTCACTGTGTGTGTGTAGGTCAGTGTGTATCACAGTGTGTGTGCAGGTCAGTGTGTGTCACTGTGTGTGTGTGTGTGGGTCAGTGTGTCTCACTGTGTGTGTGGGTCAGTGTGTGTCACTGTGTGTGGGTCAGTGTTTATCACTGTGTGTGTGTGTTTGTCAGTGTGTATCACTGTGTATGTGGGTCAGTGTGTATCACTGTGTGTGTGTGTCACTGTGTGTGTGTGTCAGTGTGTATCACTGTGTGGGTCAGTGTGTATCACTGTGTGTGTGGGTCAGTGAGTATCACTGTGTGTGTGGGTCAGTGTGTATCACTGTGCGTGTGTGGGTCAGTGTGTATCACTGTGTGTGTGTGTGTGGGTCAGTGAGTATCACTGTGTGGGTCAGTGTGTATCACTGTGTGTGTGTGTCAGTGTGTATCACTGTGTGTGTGTGTCAGTGTGTATCACTGTGTGTGTGTGTGTCAGTGTGTATCACTGTGTGGGTCAGTGTGTATCACTGTGTGTGTGTGTCAGTGTGTATCACTGTGTGTGTGTGTGTTGGTCAGTGTGCATCACTGTGTGTGTGTGGGTCAGTGTGTATCACTGTGTGTGTGTGTGGGTCAGTGTGTATCACTGTGTGTGTGTGGGTCAGTGTGTATCACTGTGTGTGTGTGGGTCTTTGTGTATCATTGTGTGTGTGGGTCAGTGAGTATCACTGTGTGGGTCAGTGTGTATCACTGTGTGTGTGTGTCAGTGTGTATCACTGTGTGGGTCAGTGTGTATCACTGTGTGTGTGTGTGTGTCAGTGTGTATCACTGTGTGTGTGTGTCAGTGTGTGTCACTGTGTGTGTGTGTGTCAGTGTGCGTCACTGTGTGTGTGTCAGTGTGCGTCACTGTGTGTGTCTGGGTCAGTCTGTATCACTGTGTGTGTGTGTCAGTGTGTATCACTGTGTGTGTGTGTGTCAGTGTGTATCACTGTGTGGGTCAGTGTGTATCACTGTGTGTGTGTGTCAGTGTGTATCACTGTGTGTGTGTGTGTTGGTCAGTGTGCATCACTGTGTGTGTGTGGGTCAGTGTGTATCACTGTGTGTGTGTGGGTCAGTGTGTATCACTGTGTGTGTGTGTGGGTCAGTGTGTATCACTGTGTGTGTGTGGGTCTTTGTGTATCATTGTGTGTGTGGGTCAGTGTGTATCACTGTGTGGGTCAGTGTGTATCACTGTGTGTGTGTGTCAGTGTGTATCACTGTGTGGGTCAGTGTGTATCACTGTGTGTGTGTGTGTGTCAGTGTGTATCACTGTGTGTGTGTGTCAGTGTGTGTCACTGTGTGTGTGTGTGTCAGTGTGCGTCACTGTGTGTGTGTCAGTGTGCGTCACTGTGTGTGTCTGGGTCAGTCTGTATCACTGTGTGTGTGTGTCAGTGTGTATCACTGTGTGGGTCAGTGTGTATCACTGTGTGTGTGTGTGTGTCAGTGTGCATCACTGTGTGTGTGTGGGTCAGTGTGTATCACTGTGTGTGTGTCAGGGTGTATCACTGTGTGTGTCAGTGTGCTTCGCTGGGTATGTGTGTGTCAGTTTGTATCACTGGGTGTGTGGGTTAGTGTGTATCACTGTGTGTGTGGGTCAGTGTTTATCACTGTGTGTGTGTGCCAGTGTGTATCACTGTGTGGATCAGTGTGTATCACTGTGTGTGTGGGTCAGTGTGTATCACTGTGTGTGTGTGTCAGTGTGTATCACTGTGTGGGTCAGTGTGTATCACTGTGTGTGTGGGTCAGTGTGTATCACTGTGTGGGTCAGTGTGTATCACTGTGTGGGTCAGTGTGTATCACTGTGTGTGTGTGTCAGTGTGTATCACTGTGTGTGTGTGTCAGTGTGTATCACTGTGTGTGTGTGTAGGTTAGTGTGCATCACTGTGTGTGTGCGGGTCAGTGTGTATCACTGTGTGTGTGTGTGGGTCAGTGTGTATCACTGTGTGTGTGTGGGTCAGTGTGTATCACTGTGTGTGTGGGTCAGTGTGTATCACTGTGTGGGTCAGTGTGTATCACTGTGTGTGTGTGTCAGTGTGTATCACTGCGTGGGTCAGTGTGTATCACTGTGTGTGTGGGTCAGTGTTTATCACTGTGTGTGTGTGTCAGTGTGTCTCACTGTGTGTGTGTGTGTCAGTGTGTATCCCTGTGTGTGTGTGGGTCAGTGTGTATCACTGTGTGTGTGTGTGTCAGTGTGCGTCACTGTGTGTGTGTGGGTCAGTGTGTATCACTGTGTGTGTGTGTGTCAGTGTGTCTCACTGTGTGTGTGTGTGTGTCAGTTTGTATCACTGGGTGTGTGGGTTAGTGTGTATCACTGTGTGTGTGTGTGTGTGTCTGTGTGTATCACTGTGTGTGTGTCAGTGTGTGTCAGTGTGTATCACTGTGTGTGTGTCAGTGTGTATCACTGTGTGTGTGTGCATCACTGTGTGTGTGTAGGTCAGAGTGTCTCACTGTGTGTGTGTGTAGGTCAGTGTGTATCACTGTGTGTGTGTGTGGGTCAGTGTGTATCACTGTGTGTGTGTCAGTGTGTGTCAGTGTGTATCACTGTGTGTGTGTGCATCACTGTGTGTGTGTTGGTCAGTGTGTCTCACTGTGTGTGTGTAGGTCAGTGCGTATCACTGTGTGTGTGTAGGTCCGTGTGTCTCATTGTGTGTGTGTGTAGGTCAGTGTGTCTCACTGTGTGTGTGTGTGTGAGTCAGTGTGTGTCACTGTGTGTGTGTCAGTGTGTATCACTGTGTGTGTGTGTGTCAGTGTGTATCACTGTGTGTATGTCAGTGTGTATCACTGTGTGTGTGTCAGTGTGTATCACTGTGTGTGGGTAGGTCAGTGTGTCTCACTGTGTGTGTGTGTGTAGGTCAGTGTGTGTCACTGTGTGTGTGTGTGTCAGTGTGTATCACTGTGTGGGTCAGTGTGTATCACTGTGTGTGTGTGTGTGTGTGTGTCAGTGTGTATCACTGTGTGTGTGTGTCAGTGTGTGTCACTGTGTGTGTGTGTCAGTGTGCGTCACTGTGTGTGTGTGTCAGTGTGCGTCACTGTGTGTGTGTGGGTCAGTCTGTATCACTGTGTGTGTGTGTCAGTGTGTATCACTGTGTGGGTCAGTGTGTATCACTGTGTGTGTGTGTGTGTGTCAGTGTGCATCACTGTGTGTGTGTGGGTCAGTGTGTATCACTGTGTGTGTGTGTCAGGGTGTATCACTGTGTGTGTCAGTGTGCTTCGCTGGGTATGTGTGTGTCAGTTTGTATCACTGGGTGTGTGGGTTAGTGTGTATCACTGTGTGTGTGTGTCAGTGTGTATCACTGTGTGTGTGTCAGTGTGTATCACTGTGTGTGTGTCAGTGTGTGTCACTGTGTGTGTGTCAGTGTGTATCACTGTGTGTGTGTCAGTGTGTGTCAGTGTGTATCACTGTGTGTGTGTTTGTCAGTGTGTATTACTGTGTGTGTGTCAGTGTGTGTCAGTGTGTATCACTGTGTGTGTGTGTGCATCACTGTGTGTGTGTAGGTCAGTGTGTCTCACTGTGTGTGTGTGTAGGACAGTGTGTATCACTGTGTGTGTGTGTAGGTCAGTGTGTATCACTGTGTGTGTGTCAGTGTGTGTCAGTGTGTATCACTGTGTGTGTGTGTGCATCACTGTGTGTGTGTAGGTCAGTGTGTCTCACTGTGTGTGTGTGTAGGTCAGTGTGTATCACTGTGTGTGTGTGTGTGGTTCAGTGTGTATCACTGTGTGTGTGTGTAGGTCAGTGTGTCTCACTGTGTGTGTGTGTGTCAGGGTGTATCACTGTGTGTGTCAGTGTGCATCGCTGGGTATGTGTGTGTCAGTTTGTATCACTGTGTGTGTGTGTTTCACTGTGTATCACTGTGTGTGTGTCACTGTGTGTGTGTGTGTGTGTGTGTGTGTGTGTGTGTGTGTGTCAGTTTGTATCACTGTGTGTGGGGCTCAGGGTGCATCACTGTGTGTGTGTGTGTGTGTGTCAGCGTGTATCACTGTGTGCGTGTGGGTCAGTGTGTACCACTTTGTGTTTGTGGTTCAATGTGTACCACTCTGTGTGTGTGGGTCAGTGTGTATCACTGTGTGTGGGTCAGTGTGTATCACTGTGTGTGTGTGTGTGTGTGTGTGTGTGTGTGTGTGTGTGTGTGTGTGTGTGTGTGTGTGTGTGTGGGTGTGTGTCAGTGTGCATCACTGTGTCTGTCTGGGTTAGTGTGCATCACTGTGTGTGTGTGGGTGAGTGTGTATCACTGTGTGTGTGTGTCTTTCAGTGTGTATCGCTGTGCGTGTGTGGATCAGGGTGTATCACTGTGTGTGTGTGGGTTAGTGTGCATCACTGTGTGTCTGTGTGGGTGAATGTGTATCACTGTGTGTGTCTCTGGGTCAGTGTGTATCATTAGGAAACAGAGGGTGGTGGTTGATAGTAAATATTCATCATGGAGTGCGGTTACAAGTGGTGTACCTCAGGGATCTGTTTTGGGGCCACTGCTGTTTGTAATATTTATTAATGATCTGGATGAGGGTATAGTTGGGTGGATTAGCAAATTTGCTGATGACACCAAAGTCGGTGGTGTGGTAGACAGTGAGGAAGGGTGTCGTAGTTTGCAGGAAGACTTAGACAGGTTGCAAAGTTGGGCCGAGAGGTGGCGGATGGAGTTTAATGCGGAGAAGTGTGAGGTAATTCACTTTGGTAGGAATAACAGATGTGTTGAGTATAGGGCTAACGGGAGGACTTTGAATAGTGTGGAGGAGCAGAGGGATCTAGGTGTATGTGTGCATAGATCCCTGAAAGTTGGGAATCAAGTAGATAAGGTTGTTAAGAAGGCATATGGTGTCTTGGCGTTTATTGGTAGGGGGATTGAATTTAGGAGTCGTAGCGTTATGTTGCAACTGTACACAACTCTGGTGCGGCCGCACTTGGAGTACTGTGTGCAGTTCTGGTCCCCACATTACAGGAAGGATGTGGAGGCTTTGGAGAGGGTGCAGAGGAGGTTTACCAGGATGTTGCCTGGTATGGAGGGGAGATCCTATGAGGAGAGGCTGAGGGATTTGGGATTGTTTTCGCTGGAAAGGCGGCGGCTAAGAGGGGATCTTATTGAAACATATAAGATGATTAGAGGTTTAGATAGGGTGGATAGTGATAGCCTTTTTCCTCTGATGGAGAAATCCAGCACGAGGGGGCATGGCTTTAAATTGAGGGGGGGTAGTTATAGAACCGATGTCAGGGGTAGGTTCTTTACCCAGAGGGTGGTGAGGGATTGGAATGCCCTGCCAGCATCAGTAGTGAATGCGCCTAGTTTGGGGGCGTTTAAGAGATCCGTAGATAGGTTCATGGACGAAAAGAAATTGGTTTAGGTTGGAGGGTCACAGTTTTTTTTTTAACTGGTCGGTGCAACATCGTGGGCCGAAGGGCCTGTTCTGCGCTGTAATGTTCTATGTTCTATGTTCTATTGTGAATGTGTGTGGGTCAGTGTGTATCACTATGTGTGTGTGGGTCAGTGTGTATCACTGTGTGTGTGTCAGTGTGTATCACTGTGTGTGTGTGGGTCAGCGTGTATCACTGTGTGTGTGTGTCAGTGTGTATCACTGTGTGTGTGTGGGTAAGTGTGTATCACTGTGTGTGTGTGTCAGTGTGTATCACTGTGTGTGTGTGTGTCAGTGTGTATCACTGTGTGTGTGTGTGTCAGTGTGTATCACTGTGTGTGTTTGAGTCAGTGTGTATCACTGTGTGTGTACGTGTCAGTGTCTATCACTGTGCGTGTATGTGTCAGTGTGTATCACTGTGTGTGTGTGCGTCAGCGTGTATCACTGTGTGTCTTTCAGTGTGTATCACTGTGTACGTGTGGGTCAGTGTTTATCACTGTGTATGTGTGGGTCAGTGTTTGTCACTGTGTATGTGTGGGTCAGTGTGTATCAGTTTGTGTGTATGTGTGGGTCAGTGTTTATCACTTTCTGTGTGTGGGTCAGTGTGTATCAGTTTGTGTGTGTGTGGGTAAGTGTGTATCACTGTTTGTGTGGGTCAGTGTGCATCACTGTGTGTTGAAATCATAGAAACCCTACAGTGCAGAAGGAGGCCATTCGGCCCATCGAGTCTGCACCGACCACAATCCCACCCAGGCCCTGCCCCCACATATTTACCGACTAATCCCTCTAACCTACGCATCTCCGGATTCTAATGGGCAATTTTTAACCTGGCCAATCAACCTAACCAGCACATCTTTGGACTGTGGGAGGAAACCGGGGCACCCGGAGGAAACCCACGCAGACGGGGGAGGGGCGTGTGGGGAGGGACGTGCGGGGGAGGGGGCGGGCGGGGGGAGGGAGCGCGCGGGGGAGGGGGGCGGGCGGGGAGGGGGGCGCGCGGGGGAGGGGGCGGGCGCGGGGAGGGGGCGCGGGGGAGGGGGGCGCGGGGGAGGGGCGCGCGGGGGGGGGCGCGCGCGGGGGAGGGGGGCGCGGGGGGGAGGGGGGGGGGCGGGGGAGGGGGGGGCGCGGGGGAGGGGCGCGGGGGAGGGGGCGCGGGGGGAGGGGGCGCGCGGGGGAGGGGCGCGGGGGAGGGGGGGCGCGTGGGAGGGGGGGCGGGAGGGGGTCGCGGGGGGGGGGTGTGGGGGGGAGGGGGGCGCGGGGAGGGGGTGTGTTGGGGGGGGTGCGGTTTATTAGATTTATTTAAATTGTCAATTTTCCACGGCCAATCAACCGAAGCCGCACTTTCAGACTGTGGGTGGAAACCAGAGCACCCGGAGAAAACCCATGCAGACACGGGGAGAATGTACAAACTTTACACAGGCAGTGAGCCAAGCCGGGAATTGAACCTGGCTCTCACCTTCCCACTTTAGAACGCTGTGCACGCGATCAGAGACATCCCTGACCTTGGCACCCGGGAGGTAACAAACCATGCGGGAGTCTCTGTCCCGACCACAGAACCTCCTGTCCGTCCCTCTGACCATCGAGTCCGCTATCACTACTGCTCTCCTCTTCTTCATCCCACCCTTTTGCGCTGTCGAACCAGACTCAGTATCAGAGTTCCAGCTGTCGCAGCTTGTCCCAGGTAAAGCATCTCCCACAACAGTATCCAATTCAGTATACCTGTTGTGGAGGGGTATGGCCACAGGGGAACCCTGCTCTGCCTGTCCTTTCACACTGCCATTTCCTCTCCTTACAGTAACCCAATTTCCTGTGCTCTGCTGCTTAGGTGTAACTACCTCCCTAAAGCTACTGTCTATAAACTCCTCATTCTCCCGAATTAGATGGAGGTCATCAAGCTCCCGCTCCAGTTCCCTAACACGCTTTGCGAGCAGCTGCAGCTGGATGCATCTTTTGCAGGTGTTGTTGTCAGGGACACCGGAGGTCTCCCAC
>NW_027591068.1:0-2500 GCF_964213995.1 Mustelus asterias
GTCTCACTCTCTCTGTGTCTCACTCTCTCTGTGTCTCCCTCCCTCTGTGTCTCCCTCCCTCTGTGTCTCCCTCCCTCTGTGTCTCCTCCCTCTGTGTCTCCCTCCCTCTGTGTCTCCCCCTCTGTGTCTCCCTCCCTCTGTGTCTCCCTCCCTCTGTGTCTCCCTCCCTCTGTGTCTGCCTCCCTCTGTGTCTCCCTCCCTCTGTGTCTCCCTCCCTCTGTGTCTCCCTCCCTCTGTGTCTCCCTCCCTCTGTGTCTCCCTCCCTCTGTGTCTCCCTCCCTCTGTGTCTCCCTCCCTCTGTGTCTCCCTCCCTCTGTGTCTCCCTCCCTCTGTGTCTCCCTCCCTCTGTGTCTCCCTCCCTCTGTGTCTCCCTCCCTCTGTGTCTCCCTCCCTCTGTGCTCCCTCCCTCTGTGGCTCCCTCCCTCTGTGTCTCCCTCCCTCTGTGTCTCCCTCCCTCTGTGTCTCCCTCCCTCTGTGTCTCCCTCCCTCTGTGTCTCCCTCCCTCCCTCTGTGTCTCCCCTCCCTCCCCTGTGTCTCCCTCCCTCCCTCTGTGTCTCCCTCCCTCTGTGTCTCCCTCCCTCTGTGTCTCCCTCCCTCTGTGTCTCCCTCCCTCTGTGTCTCCCTCCCTCTGTCTCCCTCCCTCTGTGTCTCCCTCCCTCTGTGTCTCCCTCCCCTCTGTGTCTCCCTCCCTCTGTGTCTCCCTCCCTCTGTGTCTCCCTCCCTCTGTGTCTCCCTCCCTCTGTGTCTCCCTCCCTCTGTGTCTCCCTCCCTCTGTGTCTCCCTCCCTCTGTGTCTCCCTCCCTCCCTCTGTGTCTCCCTCCCTCCCTCTGTGTCTCCCTCCCTCTGTGTCTCCCTCCCTCTGTGTCTCCCTCCCTCTGTGTCTCCCTCCCTCTGTGTCTCCCTCCCTCTGTGTCTCCCTCCCTCTGTGTCTCCCTCCCTCTGTGTCTCCCTCCCTCTGTGTCTCCCTCCCTCTGTGTCTCCCTCCCTCCCTCTGTGCCTCCCTCCCTCTGTGCCTCCCTCCCTCTGTGTCTCCCTCCCTCTGTGTCTCCCTCCCTCTGTGTCTCCCTCCCTCTGTGTCTCCCTCCCTCTGTGTCTCCCTCCCTCTGTGTCTCCCTCTCTCTGTGTCTCCCTCTCTCTGTGTCTCCCTCTCTCTGTGTCTCCCTCTCTCTGTGTCTCCTTCCCTCTCTGTCTCCCTCCCTCTCTGTCTCCCTCCCTCTCTGTCTCCCTCCCTCTCTGTCTCCCTCCCTCTCTGTCTCCCTCCCTCTCTGTCTCCCTCTCTCTCTCTGTCCCTCTCTCGCTCTGTCTCCCTCTCTCTCTCTGTCCCTCTCTCGCTCTGTCTCTCTCCCTTTCTCTGTCTCTCTCTCTCTGTCTTTGTCTCTCTCTGTCTCTGTCTCTCTCTGACTCTTTCTCTGTCTCTGTCTCTCTCTCTGTCTCTCCCCTCTCTATGTCTCTCCCTCTCTATGTCTCTCCCTCTCTCTGTCTCTCCCTCTCTCTGTCTCTCCCTCTCTCTGTCTCTCCCTCTCTCTGTCTCTCCCTCTCTCTGTCTCTCCCTCTCTCTGTCTCTCCCTCTCTCTGTCTCTCCCTCTCTCTGTCTCTCCCTCTCTCTGCCTCTCCCTCTCTCTGCCTCTCCCTCTCTCTGCCTCTCCCTCTCTCTGCCTCTCCCTCTCTCTGCCTCTCCCTCTCTCTGCCTCTCCCTCACTCTGCCTCTCCCTCTCTCTGCCTCTCCCCCTCTCTGTGTCTCTGTCTCTCTCTCAGTCTCTCTCTTGGTCTGCCCCTCTCTCTCTCTCTCTCTGTCCCTCTCTCTCTCTGTCCCTCTCTCTCTGTCTCCCTCCCTCTGTGTCTCCCTCCCTCTGTGTCTCCCTCCCTCTGTGTCTCCCTCCCTCTGTGTCTCCCTCCCTCTGTGTCTCCCTCCCTCTGTGTCTCCCTCCCTCTGCGTCTCCCTCCCTCTGCGTCTCCCTCCCTCTGCGTCTCCCTCCCTCTGCGTCTCCCTCCCTCTGCGTCTCCCTCCCTCTGCGTCTCCCTCCCTCTGCGTCTCCCTCCCTCTGCGTCTCCCTCCCTCTGCGTCTCCCTCCCTCTGCGTCTCCCTCCCTCTGCGTCTCCCTCCCTCTGCGTCTCCCTCCCTCTGCGTCTCCCTCCCTCTGCGTCTCCCTCCCTCTGCGTCTCCCTCCCTCTGTGTCTCCCTCCCTCTGTGTCTCCCTCCCTCTGTGCCTCCCTCCCTCTGTGCCTCCCTCCCTCTGTGGCTCCCTCCCTCTGTGGCTCCCTCCCTCTGTGTCTCCCTCCCTCTGTGTCTCCCTCCCTCCCTCTGTGTCTCCCTCCCTCCCTCTGTGTCTCCCTCCCTCTGTGTCTCCCTCCCTCTGTGTCTCCCTCCCTCTGTGTCTCCCTCCCTCTGTGTCTCCCTCCCTCTGTGTCTCCCTCCCTCTGTGTCTCCCTCCCTCTGTGTCTCCCTCCCTCTGTGTCTCCCTCCCTCTGTGTCTCCCTCCCTCTGTGTCTCCCTCCCTCT